>NW_027279871.1:122500-165438 GCF_046629955.1 Centroberyx affinis
CTACGAGCTGTTGAAAACGAAGGGAAGATCTGCAGTAACACATGGGAAACCTAAGAGGGGAGGAGGAGCTCAGTTGCCTTCGAGGACCCCTGTCCAGTGGACTGATGAGCACCAGAGGATCCTTGAGCAGCTGATCGACACCCTTTCACACCCACCTGTACTGGCCTATCCAGATTTTGAACTACCATTCGTGCTTCACACTGACGCCTCTGAGCAGGGACTCGGCGCAGTGTTGAACCAGCGACAGGACGGAAAAATGAGGGTCATCGCCTATGGCTCAAGGACTCTGTCTCCCGCTGAGAAGAATTACAACCTGCACTCAGGGAAACTGGAGTTTCTTGCTCTTAAGTGGGCGATATGTGAGAGGTTTAGGGATTATTTGTTCAATGCGCCCCATTTCACAGTCTACACAGACAATAATCCACTCACATATGTGATGAGTACTGCAAAGCTGAATGCGGTGGGCCACCGATGGGTAGGTGAGCTGGCAGACTTCAGATTCGATATCAAATACAGGCCAGGAAGAGTGAACATCGACGCTGACACCCTTTCTCGCTTCCCGCTTGACATTGACACTTATGTCACCGAGTGTACCGAGCAGCTCACGAGAGAGACCATCCAGGCTACGTGGGAAGGTCGTGAGTCTGCAAAGAGGGAAGATATCGCCTATGTTGCTGCCCTGAACCTGACGTCATGCTCAGAGCCACCTGTGCATGCATCACCACTCGCCATTCCCCACAGTGAGCTAGTCAAGTCTCAAAGGGAAGATCCTGCTATCGGTGAGGTGATCAAGCTTAAAGAATCAAAGACAGTACTAACCAATGAGGACAGAAAGGGAGCCAGTGGCCCCGTAAGAAAGCTGATGCACGAGTGGGGAAAGCTGCATATGGAAAATCAACTGTTGTACCGGACAGCCGGTCAGCGACAACAGCTCATCCTACCATCACAATACCACCCCCTGGTACTTAAGTATCTCCATGATGACATGGGTCATGTTGGGGCGGAGAGAGTCATCCACCTGGCACGAGACCGCTTCTACTGGCCTTTCATGAAGAGAGACATCGAGGCCTATGTGACCAGAAAGTGCCCCTGCATCAAGCAGAAGAAACCAGTGACACACATTAGAGCACCGATGGGAAGTATCACAACCTGTGCACCACTCGAACTCGTATCTATAGACTATATGCACCTGGAAACCAGTAAGGGGGGATACGAATACATTTTAGTAGTTGTAGACCAATTTACCAGGTTTGCCCAAGTTTATCCCACAAAAAACAAGTCTGGGAGAACAGCTGCAGAAAAAATATTCAATGACTTCATCCCTCGGTTCGGGTACCCGGCCAAGTTACACCACGACCAAGGCCGAGAATTTGAAAATGACCTGTTCAAGACCCTGAGACACCTGGCTGGAGTTGCTCACTCCAGAACAACCCCATACCACCCCCAGGGCAACCCAGCGGAGAGGTTCAATAGAACATTACTTCAGATGTTGAGAACACTAGAGGAGAAGGAAAAGAGCAACTGGAAAGAGCACTTACCTCTGGTAGTCCACGCTTACAACTGCACCAGACATGAGGCAACAGGCTTCTCACCCCACTACCTCATGTTTGGTCGGCACCCCTGTCTTCCAGTTGACTTAATGTTTGGCCTGTCAACCAAAGACCAGACTGAAACGCCACAGGGCTATGCTAAGAAGTGGGCTTTGAAAATGAAAGAGGCTTACCGAATTGCAGCTGAGAACAGTCAACACTCCAGCGCAAGGGGTAAAAAGTACTATGACCAACCCGGTGATAGAGTCCTAGTCCGTAACATGAGTGAGAGAGGGGGACCCGGAAAATTGAGGTCCTACTGGGAACAAACTGTATATGTCATCAAAGAACAAGTGAGTGACAGTCCTGTTTACAAAGTGTGTCCTGAGACGGGTAGTGATAAGATCCGTATCCTCCATAGAAATCTCCTACACCTTGTCTGTAAACTTACCTGATCTGCCGAAGAATCCATCAGAGGGAAACAAAAGAACAAGAGTCATCATGTTGAGAAACACAAACAGAGAGAGACATCGCAAAGCAGTGATTCAGAAAACTCTGATGATGAAACATCCAGAGTACGATACTGTTTAAGAGTACCACCACGAACTGAACTTCAAATACAGAATGTGAAACCTACCTGTGAGCCTCCGAAAAACCCAGAGAGTTTCCAAAGGTCACCTGAATCACACAGACACATAGTACCATCAAGAGGTCATACACCAGAACAGCCCCAAGGCACCGTACCTGAGAGAGAAACCAGACAAGAACAACCAGAAGGACAAACTGACGAGGAATACCTACCTGTGGATCTTGGACAACCTGGAGAGCATGAATATGTGCAAGTCACCTATAACGATGACAATGGCCGACCTGTGACGCCTCAGGATGAGCCAGTCAGGAAATCCACGCGACACAGGAGACCTCCTCAGATGCTGACATATGAGTCACTTGGTCAGCCATCCTACCAACCACATGGGCCAACTGGAATTTATACAGTGCAAGCCCTGCCAGTCTGGGGAATGCAGACAAACCCATATTGAGACAGACACACAAACACGGCCATTCTCACACATATTTACCTTTAATTTTTATTTGTCAGGGAGCGTGTGACCCACACAGAATATGTGGTCGCATTTTCGGTTTAATTTAATGTAATATTTTATTTTTGTATGAGTAATTACTAAGTCCTCCAAGGCTTTTGTGTTAGAAACATGTACACAACTACAGACAGCAGAGGGCAGCAGAGCGCTTGCCGTAAAGGGACTGTCTTGACTACGTAGCTGTCGTTATCTTGCCATTCTGGCAAGACCGACCAGACGAACGGCAGCGAGTTTCCTCTGCGTCGTTATTTCTTCACAAATTCTCCTGTTTTACAGGTTAGTGATGTGTATAAAGGTACAAAAGGTATAAATAAGCATAGAGAAGCGTTATCGCTGATGTTTTTAAGCTGTGTTTATAATGCATTGTGTAGTTTGTCGTGTTCGCTCCGGCTCCGCTATATTGGAGACGGCCTCGGTGTTAATGGCGGACACTAACGTTAGCTATTTTTCTTTAGCATAGACTCCTGCTCCCTGATCAATATAGAGTTCTAGTTTTGATGTTTACAGCTCCCGTGCACTTGGTTAATTTTCAAGTGTTTTATGCTTATTTTGTTTATAAAATATGTGCCATGTTGGTCTGAGGTCATTCATATAAATACCCTGTGAATGCTAATATGCCGTTATCTTGCCTGGGGACATACAAAGCAGTGGGTTTAAAGCGAGTACAGTTAACAGGACTGTAAGTGAGTACAGAACTAATATATATGAAGAAAGGTTTATATTCCTTCCTAATGAGTCATCACATCGATGATATAGCATGTGGATTTATTCCCCTATTTGTTTATGGAATGTGTTAATGGAATGTGTTTTTTAGTGAATGTGTTTGAATGGAAACCAAAGAGAGACTTGGGATTAAGTGGATGAGTAGGAAAAAACAGAAAACATAAAGCATTTGACAGTGTGTTTATTTAATAAATTCTGGCAAGACCGACCAGACGAACGGCAGCAAGTTTCCTCTGCATCGTTATTTCTTCACAAATTCTCCTGTTTTACGGGTATATCATCTGTCTGCATGCCTAGTAAAGCCAGGCGTGTAACAAATGCAGGGACTTACCATAGCTTAGGGTTTGGTGCCCTAATGACTAAAAGAGCCCTTTGATTTGTTAAAACATATGATCCAAATAAATAATCCAGTGTGGTTCTTAAGAAGTTCTTCTACTGCTGATTTGGTGAGTTTCCTACCTTCTCAAAGGATTCTTTACAGCACTTTACAGTTCTGCTGTGGTAACTTTAATGAAATTCGGATTGTTGCAGCAGCAAAATAGTAACAGGACACAAAAGAAAATAGGCTATATCAAATGTGAGTATTAAACATAAGGAAACCAACAGTTTCAGGGCGTCTAGATATATTTCCACTTAACATATTAAGTATATCTATGAAAAATATGAATTACAGCATGTGTGCAGAGTGTGCAAAATATAGCAACAGTAGAATATACTGAGACAAAAACATGATTGAAAATATGTACAATAATAAAATGCAAAATATAGCCTATGCATTATAAGCTGGGCTAAATGAAAAATGATATATAAAAAAATCAAGATATATGCAATATTTAACAAATGAAAAAGAATATGAGAATATGAAGAAAGCAAATATGTGAATACAAGCCTTAAAGAACCATTTTATGGTATTATATGGAACCTTTTTGTTAAGAGTGTATGCACTCTCCTCCTCCTCCTCCTCCTCTCCCACCAATCATTGCGTGTTAGAATGACGCGCGTCCCCCTTTTTTTCTTCTTCCTTCCTCCCTGTCTTCCTTCCTCCTTTCCTTCCTCCTTCCTCCCTACCTCCCTATCATCCAGCCAGCAGTTCCCAGCGCTTACACGCTCTCTCTCTCTCTCCCTCCCGCTCTCTCTCTCTCTCTCTCACACACACACACACAACCCTCTCCTTCCTCTCCTCCTCGTGTGTGTCAGTATAGTGCTGAAAATGAATCTGAAGGAAGCTTGAGGTTTAATGCATGCCTGTAGGGCTACCATCACATCAACCTACAACAGTTTGATTGGATAGGCAATGTAGTAAATCACAAACATTTTCATGTCAAGAACCCCCAAATAGGCTACACTCTTAAAAAGGATGTGTAATTTTCAACACATCACTAATAAAGGACTTACAGGTGACATAATGTTGGAGGTCCTGAGGCTGACTGCATTTCTAAATGTAGCCTGCACCTTGTCCATCTCAACAGAATGAACTAGACATAGGCTAGTGAATGTCTGTGTTGTTTTTGACTGGAAACTGATCATTTCATCACTGTTCCATCTGATCAATGTTTAGACACTGTCAGCTTGTTAACCAGCATTGCTAACCATCACTGTAAACACATCTGATTTGTGCAGTAGGCCTAGTTAAAATATCTAGTAGAAGCTTTCGCATTAGTAGTGGCTAGTAGTCACATGTTTGTCATTGTTTAGTCAGTGACTCTCAACCTTTTTCATATCAAGGACCCTAATTAAGTCCATTTAGAGCCATGGACCCCCATTTGATGAGATTTTGAGATGCAACTTTACTAGCATCTCCATGACCCATCCTCTAGCAATTACAAAGAAATGGAACCATGAATTATTGGCAAGAAATTGCCAAAATTCTGCAATCCAATACCAATGCCCCTAACCTAAGTTTTGAAACAAATCAACCTTATCAGACCATTCATTTTCACTTATAACATTACTGAATGGATCTACAGCCACACCACAACCCTTTTCAGGTACCTCTCTTTTTCAAGTCTGGTTATATATTTAGACATTTTTGTGCACAGCCAATTCTCCCATAGACCTCCATGATGAAGCCAGACATGGTTGATAGGAGATTTGTTACACAACTGCAAGCCTCTATTTGGGACAACATAGTGTTAGACTACTCTGCAACACAGTATAATTGTAATACCAATACATATTGTCTTATGTTATTATTCATGTGTTGATAGTTGTCCCAGACTGGACCCAAGCGGGGATGTGTTGAATATGACCCGTCTTTTTTAAGAGCGTAGATCCACATTAGGCCATAGACTCTCACTTTGGTAAATGTCTGAGGGACCCACAACTGAGATGATTATTTATTGTTATGATTTGGTGCAGAAATGGACAACTGTTTATACTGTTAACTGAAACCACTATTCCTCATTTTGCTGGGGGACACCCCAGAACCCCAAACCCTAGTCAAGGATTCCCAGAGGTCCCCATACCCAACTTTGGACACCATTTGGTCTTGCAGGTGAACTAGTATCACTGTATGTTCCTAGTGGAATGTAAAATCAGCTCCTAAATCTTGATTTTGCAGTTCAGCACCATGGTCAGCACACTGGAAAGAAGCCGCTTGACTTCCTTATTCCTCCTTTTCGCCCTTTTTACTCAATGGCAGATCAGAAACAGATCAAATCCATGTTACACTGTAAATCGGCGACTTTTTTCCCCCTCAGAATTAAGTCCATTAAATGATTACAATGCAATGTCATTTTGAGAGTCCTGCTCTCTTGTATGCAATGTTTCACGTAACATTTATTGTGCCTTATCTGTATTGTCTATGAATGTTTTTACTGTTTTTATTTCCCACTCTGATCATATGAAAGCCTACACTAAACTTTGGTGTGATCATTTTTTTGTATTTTTTTTTTATTATACATCATCTAGCAGGCCTTATAATAAAAAAATAGATCCAGTATGCACACTTTTAGACAAACAGCAGGTTAGAGAAATACGTTATTTGTTTTGCTTGGTTCTATAATTAAAATATAATGCTTCCATAATGCTGCTTGCCTTGCTCCATGGTTGACTCCTACACTGTATGTGGTCAACAGTCAGGAGACTTTTATTTTGAAAATACGGTCGCGGACGGCTCCTGTGACGTAGGTTGGTGGCCTGAGCTGCGTCAAGCAAACCAGAATAAGACCAGAGGTTAAGCACTTTTGCCTTACTAACAAGAATAATAATAATAATAATAATATTAACAATAATAATGATAATAATCCTAATCATAATATAGCACTTTTCAAAACACAGTTAGGCTACAAGATGCTTTACAATGGAGTAAAAAAAGAAAAAGAAAAAAGAATCCTCTCAGACCCATTTATGGCTTAAAAGAGATAAGTAAAATGTTAAAATAATGTCTGAAATTTACAACACAGCAATGCTTAAGTCAGGGTGATGGGATTTTGTCTTTTGTTACTTGGGAAAATATAGGGAAGTACTGGGGTGTACAGAACACCGAAAACCATATCAAAATAGCCTACTCAGTGGGATCATTACACAAAACATGGAGTGAAACTATAGGGGCCAATAGATACTAAAAAGATCCTAAAGAAAAAAAAAGATGTCAATGTACGTTTGTCAACAAGACTTTTATTTTGAAAGTGTAACCGGAAATCCTGCGGTTTATTGTGGCTGGCTTAAGGTTGCTTGACATTTCGGAGACCCATATAATTTTGGTAAGATATGAACCCGGGTCCCGGGTGTTTTTCTTCATATATTGACTGTATGGACACATGTAGGCTAGGCATGTGTAATAATACAGTAGGCCTAATAATAAGGCTGTCGAGCCGTTTAAGTAGCGGAATTTTGTTTGCATTTTAAGCTATCTAACGGTAGATATTGAATGGAAGTAAGCTTGGAGGCTTCGCTGTAATGGCAATCATGCACATGTAAATATCTGCGGAGCAAGAAGTGATAATTTTCATAATGTAATCCAAATTTGTACAGTTCTACTGACGGTGTAGTTCGTCGTTTTTATTCAGTGACACCCTGTGGTCGAGCTTGTTGTCTTTCAGTGCCTATACATTCAGTACATGCCGGTACATGACGTTCACTCCTTAGGGAGAGAGAGACCCCGGGTAACAGGTTAGCAGAGACCGGTTCTGCCTTAATGCTGCACCCTACTGAAGCCACAAGAATGTAATTGCAGCTGCTTCATCCTGTTAAAGCCTTGTGATGATATTCGGTGTTTGTTTTTTCTTACTGAAGAGTGCAGTGACTGTTCTCATAACCAGAGGTGGAAAGTAACTAAGTACATTTACTCAAATACTGTACTTAAGTACAATTTTGAGGTACTTGTACTTTACTTGAGTATTACCATTTTATGCTACTTTATACTTCTACTCCACTACATTTCAGAGGGAAATATTGTACTTTTTACTCCACTACCTTTATTTGATAACTTAAGTTACTAGTTACTTTGCAGATTCAGATTATTAATACAAAATATAATCAACTGATAAATTGTGATGTATTAGTATAGATTACTGTAAGCTACCCTGCAGTATATAAAGTAGTGGAAATCAGCCCCACCTTTTCCAGCTGCAACATTAAAATGATGCGTACACATTAATGCATCAATAATTATAATTCAATAATATAATATATACTGTATTATTCTGAAATGGGCCATTCTGCATAATGAGTACTTTTACTTTTGTTGCTTTAAGTACATTTTGATGCTAATACTTTTGTACTTTTACTAAAGTAACATTTTGAATGCTGGACTTTTACTTGTAACAGAGTATTTTTATACTGTGGTATTTCTACTTTTACTTAAGTAAAAGATCTGAGTACTTCTTCCACCACTGGTCATAACCCAGACTGAGTTGTCCTCAAAACCCTTGGATGACTTGATTATTTATTTTGATTATTATTTTTTGTAATGCATCCATAGATTTATAATAAATATAATGGTAAATAAATATGGGGCTAAGCTATCACCTCCAGTCTGTGATCATTATAACGCAAATTACCCTCAATATAAACAAAATTAATTATACTTTAAGAAAAGTGTTAATTTCGTTTTTTTGTTGTTGTTAGGGTTAGGGTTTTTACCTTAAAATACCCTATTTTCATATAATTTAATCAGTTTGATATTACTTACTATGATGTATAGTACGTATATGCACTATATTGAATTTATGTCAGCTTGAAACAGTGGGGAAACTAGGCCATTCTGCAAATAAAATGGTGGGTAAAGTGAGTTCAGGTGGGTTTACCCTCCACTACATCCCTGGTATCAGCGCATCAGTGTGAGGAATTAAAGGTGCTACATGTAGCAAATTAATTTTGAGATATTAGTAGGCTTACCATAAACAAGCTAGACCATTGGCAAGAAGATTGGCAGCCTCTACCGGCCTCTACACTGCATTTTACATTGCGAGGGGTGAGAACCAGAGGGGCGTAAGTGACATTTGACCAACTTTTCAGGAGAGCCAAAACAAAAAATGACCATACTTTGTCCTGACTTTGTTTATTAAATTCAATCTTTAATATGAAAACTTCATAAACATGTGGATGACAATATACTTAATGAACAATATTTTGACATTCATTGAAAAAAATATTTTTCTATCTTTTTTTTTATTTGGAAAAAAGTCACATACGCTTTTTTGGAACCAAGATTTTATCTCATATACAATATTTAAAAAAGGGTGTATCTGATGAAAATATGAAAAAAGCTTTACATTAATGAGTCAAAAAGTAACAGTAATCCATTGTTATAATATAAAATATCATATAAAAATATCCTTATATCATATTAGTTCATTAAATGTAATTCATTTTGTTAAAACATTAATAATAACCATTTGGCCAAATAACTGTTTAGCCATTTTGCCAAATAACCAATTGAAAATAGGCTACAGAGTCCATTGTGATTATCTTCCTTTTGAACAACTTTTTTTTTTTCTGTGAATTGGGAGTGATAATGATTTCCACATTCCTTCACTTTTTTTTACACATTTGTGTAAAAGTGCACATACTGCAATGTAACATCAGAGGGCTTTCAGGTGATGTAAACTTCTGGAGGTCCTCAACTGATTACATTTCTAAACTTAACCTTAACTTGACCATCTCAATAGAATTTTATAAAGTTGAAATTCTGTAGCCTACTGTTTTTGACGACTGATGATTTTGCCATTGATACAACTTATTGATATCAAATATGTATCAATATCATATTAGTTCACTGAATAACAATTAATTACATTAAACCTGGCCAAATAACCATTTGGCAAATCAAAAATAGACTATAGAACATGTCACATATGTATACTATACAGGGACGCTCTGTCTCTGTCGCTCAGAAACTTTCTTGCGACTCCCAATAATAGGTTTTTAGGTTAGTATGCCTATGCAAAATCATGAATGTAAGCACCTCAATGCTGAAATCTAGTAATATAACATAATTTTACATTTTTGGTTAACGTTATACAGGGTTGCTGTTTCTTGACTTAATCCAAGAGGTCAGGTGGTGTAGAAATGCAAGAAATTTGTTTTAAATTATAATTTTTTTTCTGGGGGAGGACCCCCAGACCTAGCCTGGTAAGACCATCCTGATCTGACCTCACATTCTGTTTCGCTCCACGGATCAGTCTGGACTTCTGGGCGGGAGTACTTGCCTTGACAGACAAACTCCTTCAGCCAATCAGCAGAACGGTGAAATCAGCAGAACGGCGAAAAGGTCTTTTCCGCCGAGAAACTCCGCTAGTGCACGCTCTTGTTCTTTTGTTCTTGTTTAATTGTTGTTATTGAGTCTATTTCTGCAATAACTGCACTTATGGCTGTGTTTATTCTGCTAACGTTAACGTTACCGCTCGTTGCTTCAGGAGACGCCATTACTGTTTAGCCAGCAGCGGCCTGTATTTCACGTCATCAACTACGACGCAGTCCCAGATTGGCCCGGTTACATTGTAATTTCAGGAAATCGATGTGGGCGGCTAGAAGTCCAGACTGATCCGTGGAGCGAAACAGAATGTGAGGTCACGTGATCAGGATGGTCTTACCAGGCTACCCCAGACCCCCCTGCCAATTATATATCTTACCCCCCCACACACACACACACCGCCCCCCAAAATAAATCTCACTCCAAGCTGAAGTCAAAACTTGGCAGCCCTGAACATACCATTACCTGCTAGCTAGAATGATAGCTTTAACCTTGTTTATCTTACCTTTGTCACTCAGCATTGACTTTGAATCCTGGATTATTTCATTCTTTTTATCATTAACAAGCTCTTCTCCATCTTGAAATAGGCTTAGTAACACTTCTTCAGCAGTAAAAAGGTTTCTTCTCATGGTTGACCTAGCTGGCTTACATGTGGTGTCAGCCATTTTGACTCAAGTGCTATCCACAGGCTTTAACCATAATACATTTCTCAGGGCCAAAAGGGCGTAAATTGGCCCCAAATAGTTCAGTATGTTCAGTGTTAGGTCTTTTGGTTTTTGATAAATAACTCTGGATTGGTTTAGAATTCACATGTGCCCTTATTGGCAGTAGAAAGAGCTCATCAAGAGCTTTCATTTGATATATATAACTCATTTTCGCCCAAAATGTCACTTACGCCCCTCTGGTTCTGACCCCTCGATTGTGTGACACCAGGTCGGATTTGGCGGGAATCTGCTGTATTGCTTTACGGCACAAAATAGGAAAACAAAAATGGTACACGAGGTACCTTTGAACCAGCTACCACATTCTGCCTTGTGTCTAATTTCTCCTCAGTTCCTTCTCGGTTGATTGGCATGTTGCCTGTACTGGTGGTCCATGGAGGGGCGGGCCTTATCCCGAAGGAACGGGTCGAGCTGTCGAGTTCGGGGGTGCGCTCAGCAGCGCGGGGTGGGTACACCATCCTCCAGGGAGGGGGCAGCGCCATGGACGCCGTGGTAGAGGCTGTGACTCAGCTGGAGAATAACCCAGCCTACAACGCAGGTAGGTAGACCTACACAGTTTAAGAGGAACTAAACCCCAAACTTAAATCTGTGTACAGCCTGACATCTAATGGTCTTACTTTGTTTTACTTTTCATTTATACGTTTCCACTAATATGTTCTTGAAACGTTGGAATTGTTGGTTGCCTTATTAGTAATACCCCCCATTTGCTATGTTCTTATTTATCCATTCAATTCATACAACTACGCATGCGATCCACAAAAACAGCTATACATTACCAAACAAAAAATGACATTTAAGGCTACTTAAATCCTTATCATATTTTTTTTATTTTGATGATTGTTGACTAGAGAGCTTGTCCAGACAGCATCAAATCATTTCTCAAATCATATTTCAGGGTGTGGGTCGGTGCTGAATGTCAAAGGAGAGGTGGAGATGGATGCCATAGTGATGGATGGGAAAACGCTGGCTAGCGGCGCCGTGTCTGCTGTACGCAACATAGCCAATCCTGTTCAGCTAGCAAGACTGGTGATGGACAAGGTACATACACTTACAGTACATAAGGGATGAATAAGCTACCTATACTTATGTACACAGAAAACACACAGAAATATATGTGCAACCACACACATACACTGACCATTGCCTATACAGAGAACACGGTTCCATCAGTTTCTGACCTTTGACCTCTGTTTCAGACCAGTCATTTGTGCCTGACGGCGCAGGGTGCCGGTCAGTTCGCCCGGGCCATGGGTGTCATCGAGGTGCCCGAAGAGTCCCTCATCACCGACTACGCCCGCATGCGCTGGAAAAAGAACCTGGCACCCGACGCCAACCCTGTGGAGAGCCAAATGTGAGAGCTAGCATCATGTCAAACTTACTAGCATTTTTAGAAAGATTCTAGAAATGAATTGACAATGATGCTTCAGAAAGGAAACAATTTTGATAATGAACAATATTGTACAGTATTTGGAGTCCTTGCAGATAAGAAAGAACTGTCAAAAGTGGTTGTGGTGCCTTCCCAAACCAACAGCTCTGAACGCTTGTTCACACTGTGAGCAACTCGGTTGATGGGTAGTTTTGTTCTGACCGATTGTGGAAGGTGTGAAAAAAGGAAGTTTGGACCAAGAAAAATAAGCTATGTATTTATACAAATGACATATTTGACCCTGCTTTGGTATTGCCTTTCATACATTTTCATAAATAAATAAGTTAAAGCTGCAATACGCAAAATTTTCTGACCAATAGAGGGTGACAGAAACTGCAACACATTTGTAAATAATTCACAACAAAGGCATAAAGGCTAATAGCTAAGCTAACCGTACCTACAGATAAGTGGCTTCGGTTACCAGTCTCACTTTGCCAGGCCTTTTTCCCACTGAAGGTTACATGTCCCACAATGACAAGGTAGGTAGCAAGTTTACTAGTTGGGAATTAGGTAGGAATGAGAGGGGGTGAGGGCTGCTTTTAAAGGGGAGGTGCCAAGCTAGTTTGAAAAAAATGAAAAGCTAGTGAATGGAGTGGGAGGAGCTTCGAGTTTAACATAGCTGGCACCCAAGCGCCAACTAAGGAGCATAAATTGAGCAGCATCGAAAATAATTGGATAGCATAGAATCAGAGGTTGCCATTAACTCCAACGATGGATGCAACCGTTCTTCAAGCATCGTTTTGGAGACTATATTCCTATAGTCTTTCATATAAATGTTGTAGAGAACTTCTCAGCTTACAAGTGTGTTGACTTCCCACACACCGGCCAAGATTCCCTAGTCTTGTTGCTCACAGTATGGAAGCAGAGTAATAAATACTTGTCCCAATGGGGAAGCACAGCAGTCAAGTCAGAGTTTATTTAAAGTGCAATATCACACCAGGGTGTCTCAGCACACTTTACAACAATGAAGCAATAATAAAAGAATCAAAGAGAGATATAACAATAAATGATATAACAGTTAAACAAAATAAAATCACAAAAATAATACAGCAGTTGAGAAATTAGGAGGTTCAGGGTTGATTATAGGAGAGTGAGAAAAGGTGGGTTTTGAGTCGTTTCTTAAAAGTTGCCAATGATGACTGATGGAAGTGGGATGGTTATTCCAGAGGAAAGGACCACGGTGGGAGAAAGCTCACCAGTCAGCTGATGTTTTGTGCATTCTGGGGATGGTTAAGTAACCAGAGTTTTGAGAACATAGAGTGCGAGGTGGTATGTATGGTGTAATAAGGTCCGAAAGGTAGCCAGGCACAAGTCCATGAACTGCTTTGTAGGTTAGTGTTAACATTTTAAAATCTGATCGAGCTTGTATGGGCAGCCAGTGGAGGGAAATCAGACTGGGTGTGATATGATCAAATTTTCTGGTTCTGGTAACAATTCTGGCAGCAGCATTTTGGGCAAGTTGAAGGGGTTTAGAAGAGTAATCTAGTCTAGACAAAACAAATGCATGAATCAGGGTGTTGGCATCAGCAGAGGAGAGGATTGGTCTAATTCTAGCTATATTACGGAGGTGGTGGAATGTGGTCTTGGTGATGGACTTAATGTGGGGTTCAAATGACAGTGTAGGATCAAATAAAACACCAAGATTTCTGACAGTAGGGCTTTGGTTGAGAGTGAGTTCATCAAGCTCTATGGTAAAATCCGAAACCAGACACCTATGTTTGACTTGTCCAATGATTAGCATTTCAGTTTTGTCAGGGTTTAACAGTACAAGTAGTAGTAGTAGTTAGAGGACATCCAGCTTTTAATGTCAGACAGGCAAGCTTTGAGAGTAGATAAATGGGAAGGATTGACAGATTATAGGGGTAAGTATAACTGAGTATCATCAGCGTAGCAATGAAATTGAACACCATATTTACGGATGATATCACCAAGTGGTCGCAGATAGATACAGAAAAGTAGAGGACCAAGTACTGAACCTTGAGGCACACCATATTTAACAATGGAGGGAGCTTACATATTGTTGTGGAGAACATAATGAGTTCTGTCAGACAAATATGAATGAAACCATGACAGTGCTGAACCTTGAATACCAGTAAAATTCTGTAAACAGTCTAAAAGCACGCTCAGAGTCAATAGCAACCAAAATATCATTTGTTACCCTAGCAGTAATACAAGAATAAAGTTCAAATGAGTTGATTTTATTGTAAAGCTCTAGCCAGTATAAGTACCTGCACAGCCAGTGGAATGGATGGAGTATGTTGAAATAACAGCAGCACAGCCCTGATGAAACATTGGGTGTATGTGTATAGGTTTTTTTTTAGCTGGCTAAAGCTTTGGAATAAAACTAACTAACTCCAACATTATTCTGCCATCACTGTGTGTGCTTCCCTTTTGTGAGAATCTAATGAACAAGGGAGAACATATTTTTTTGTGTGTGTGTGTGTGTGTAGGGGGAAGATGGGCACGGTTGGAGCAGTGGCAGTAGATGTGGAGGGCAACATAGCCTGTGCAACCTCCACTGGTGGGATGCTGAACAAGATGGAGGGACGGGTGGGCGATACAGCCTGCATAGGTCAGTCCTCAGATCCATAGTCTGGATTTAAATACTGACAAGTGAAAAACCTTTTTATCCAAATTTGTTCTGTTTGTTGAAATACAAAAACACAAAACACAGTCCTTACAGGAATTTGCGATTTGCAAAATTACCGCTCTTACTGGTAAATCAACTGAGTGCAGAACTTTTGGCTAATTCCATGCAAACCAAACATCAACAAACTCTGTCTACCTTGGTCTTCTACTATAACCAACGACTCAGAAGATGGAGGAGGAATCAGACCACAATGAGTTGTAGCTTTATTCAGCCTACAGGTGGATTAAGTTGACCTGTAGCATAATAGTTTCCATTTATCTTGAGCATAATGTGAGAAGAACACAAAGCTACCTCAAACATAAATGGACACATTTTTAAATGAAGCTTTGCCATTTTATAATCATGGAACTTTCAAATGGACTGATTTTATGTGGGGCTTTCTGTATTGATGTCGAGTTGAAGGTATATTTATAGTCAAGTTCATTTATATTGCTCTTAATCACAGTTACAGTCTCAAAGTCACAGTGGCCATATTAAGAAAACAATGACACCCCCCGACCTTAGACCCTCAGCTGAGAACAAGGAAAACTCTCATGAAAAAGTAGGGGAAAAAAGGACACTGCCCAGCCATAGCCACAGCATGAAACAGATAGGAGACGCACACATGCACAGCAGACGACCAACTGGAACGAACAGCTGTACACAGGCCAAGAAAACAGGATTTTAGCAAAACAGGACTTTAGCAAACTAAATTCCCATCAGCAGGAACCTGAGCTAGTGATAGCTATCTGGTTCAACCTTTTTCAAGAAGAGACTGAGGGCTCTATGAACGAATATATATAAAGGAATACATTATCAGTAGGTGTTTTACGGGCTGGAGAGTAGCTGAGAGAGTGGAATCAAATGTAACACCAATATTTTTGATAGCAGGAGTTTGGGAAATCACGTAGTTATCAAAATTTAGAGTAGTGTTCTCAGACCTAACTATGTCTAGCTGGTCCAACAACCAACATTTCTGGTTTACAGCAGTGAGGAGCACAAAGTGAAGGGACACACAACGTTTGACTTTGCATAAGCACTAAGATCAGGTATTTCGAGTGTTGTCAGCATAGCAATGAAAATTCAAATTTACAGATGATTTCATCACGCATGTAGATAGAGAATAGCAATGGTTGCAGAACAGACTGAAATCTAAGCACAGTATTTTGTATGGATCAGATTTTTTAGTCTAGTTTTTTTTCCTGTTCAGAAAATCCAAAAATGATGAGCACTTAAGTAGAAACTTCACAGAAACTAGTGGAAAACTAGTTTCTGTGATATGCAGTAGGCAATGGTGATGCTGAAGGGTCAGGCAGAGAAAAACCAACAGAGATCAGTTAGACAAGATCAATAAGAATGTTGCTTTAAGACTGACTCAGCAACTTCTGTTTGGCCTTTGACCGGCAGGAGATCAAGAAGGATGTGTAGTCAGTTAGTAGACAGAGCCTTCTTGGTTAATAGTTTACTATGAGCTCTGTAGCAGCTAACTACATATAACACTGCAGACACCCACAACACATTGCAGAACATTATAGAGTGAAAAATAATTTAACCCTTATCGAAATCTTAGCGTTGTGTTCGGGTTCGACCAGTATGGGTTTTTCAAGGTTGATAGTGCTACCAGTATTTTTGGATTGATATTTAGTGCTGATATTCAATACCTTTAAAGCGTCACTAGGCAACTTTGCATATTGATGTATTTTTACCTAAAACTCTTGCCCAGTGTAGCTTTAAATCTGCCCATTCTCATTCCAAAAAATGTCAATGCATATATGTGTAGAATCTGATCAAAATGTCTCATTAGAGTCAATTCAGGTTAAGGGCTTCCCAAAGATGGCTAGTGTAGTATTGATCAATTCTACAATAAATATGTAATCAATCAAGCTGCATCATATGTATCATATCAGAGGTTGATTGGCTAATACCTAATATGTTTGTCCCATGGCTACTTTTAATTTATGAACTTCAACATCAACATTAAAATAATCTAATGTTGCACTTAAATAGGTCATTCTGGATAAGAGTATCTTACCTCTGACTGTCAAAATTGTTATTTGAGAAGATAGGTAGAGTGGTTTTATCCTCTTTTACATCTATCCCTATCAGTAAATGAATGATTAGACCGTCATGAGTCAATGGCCAGAATACAGCCTCACTGTTTGAAAGCAAACAGACAGCTTAATGACTACCACATTGGAAAGGCTGTCTGGTAAATAGTTAAACTCAAAGTGGCATCAACAAAACCCATAAGGGGAACATATGAAGAATCAAATTTCAAAATGAGAAAGTCACCATTTGAAAAAGTGACACCAACAAAATTGAGTGCAGGATCCTGCACTCAAGAGATATTGCATGATTAACTTTGTTATGATTAACATATTCTCTGGTATCTAAACCACAGCGTACTGTAAGGTGTGGAACTCCTTCTTTTCCATAAGAACAGTATCATTCTAAAGCAACAAAATACCTGCAAAATGGGACTAATGTGTAAAAATTCAGTCAAAGTCAGGTGAATGAAGGAATTAGCTGTGTTAAATTGTGTTAGATTTTGGACAGTAAAAGAGAAAGTGAGCTAAAGCATTACTCTGCCATCTAGTGAAGTGTGTGTGCAATTGCACCCTCACATTACCTGCTGATCTGCAGTCATCTGCAAACAAGAGTCTGATGCCAAAATGTCAGTCGAAAAATTTGGCTTCAGGTCTTTCAATTTACATCGTATACGTACATTTTAGGCTTGTAGGTGCTGCTCTTATCCAGATCGATTTACAGTGAGTGAGCAGGTTGGGGTTGGGGTTACTCAAGGACATTTTGACAGGAACCATGGCAGTTGCTGGGATAGAACCGGTGAGTTTCCAGCCCCAAATGACCACTGACATTAAATCAAAACATTGCTTATTAGACCTTTACTTATAAAATAGTAGGATTTTAACAGACAAAATCAGCTGTATTTTTAAATAATGAGCAATGAATATCTAATGTTTTCCTTTATATGAGATATATAAAGTCATCTATTGGAATGAAACCCCATCAGATGAAAACTTTTTCAAAAGAAGGTAAAATTTCAAAGAAAGTAAAGAAATTGAAATGGGACTTCAATGGGACTTAAACAGTGTTTTGAATAGGCTATAGGGACACAAGTGTCACAAATGACCATGTAAACCTTAAAATACAAAGGAAAAAAAATGAAAAATTGCATTTGAAATTCCATTTGTTTTAATAGAGGAATATTGTCTTTTTGTGTCTGTGTGTGTGTCAGGGTGTGGGGGTTATGCTGACAACACAGTGGGAGCGGTGTCGCCTACAGGCCACGGAGAAGCCATCATGAAGGTTACTCTGGCCAGACTCATCCTGTTCCACATGGAGCAAGGTAACACACACACACAAACACACACACTCAAACACACACACACACACGCTCATACACAGACATATTTGCTGATATATCATCGGTGTCCACAAAAATCACATCATCTTGTATCACCAAAGAATCATCTTTTTAAAGATTTTCTCCAAACTTTTTTTAGAGGGGAGAAAAGTTTGTCGTTGAAAAAAAAAAATCCATGTACTCAGTGGCAACTATATTAGGTACACCTCCCAATTTATACCAATAGCCAACTCCTCCACATAGTGAATAGAAATAAAACTTAAGTGTGAAGCATGCAGACAGGGTGGAGAGGTTCAGTCACTGTTGGACTAAACGATACAATGGTTGGTGCCAGATGCAGCGACCTCCTGGGATTTTCACACGCTAATTCAGGCTGTTCTGGAGTGAAAAAATGTCTCCTATGTACTGAGTAGTTTTACCCTGCGTCCAGACAGAATCCAAAATCTTTCAACTTGAGCGAGAAGTTTGCCTCAGTAAAGCAAAAGCCAACCAGCTTCAAAGAGGACTCTATTCACACATCTGTACGTTTCTCTCCCTACCTAGTATTTCTAGTATTTCTTCTCCCTTCTGTTCCCAGGTCAGTCGGCGGAGGCGGCCAGCGACCTGGCCCTGGCCACCATGAAGTCCAGGGCGGGGGGGCTGGGTGGAGTGGTGACGGTGGACCCCCAGGGCCGCTGGGCCGCTCGCTTCTCCAGCCGGCAGATGTCCTGGGCCGCGGCCCAGAAAGACACCCTGCACTACGGCCTGAATGCTGGGGAACACTTTACCCAGAGCATAGATGACCCACACTGACAGAGTACAACACATTTTCATGTATTCAAATCACACACACACTCACACTCCACATTTGCCTGTATGCACATGCCACTACTGCTCTAACTCCTATTGATTTCTTTAACAATAAAAGCTAAAAATCAGGGTGTATTTTGGTTTTGATCTACATCTACAGTATGTCTACTGCAATAATGTACTTTCCTTACCTCATATTGATTTTTAAAAGAAATACAAATTTTTAACCTTTGTATTAAATTTCTCATCTTCTGTGGTAGTGGTGGAAGGGGAAGCACCGCCATCACTGAGGTTTTTATAATGTCTTAACCAGAATGTTGTGGGATATCGAGTGAGGGTATGATTTTACCTGACCTGTGATTATTGTCTTATCTTTGTGTGTATTATGTTCTGCGAGCACACTGAGACAAATTCCTCACAACTGCAAGTTGATGTGGCAATAAAGTATTGAACTGGAACTGAGCCAGTATGTGCAAAGTGCTGCTGATCCGATGATGATTGTTAAAGCTGAGGTTTTGTCTAAGGAAGGCAATGATGATGGCAATAAATGCTTTTTATCAGTGACCACTGTGTGTTTCATGCCTCAAGTCCGTGTGTACGAGTGCATTGACTGCATGTGTTACCCTGATGGATCCACTAGATGCCGCTATTTCAGCAAATATTAAAGAATCTTGTGGAATCTTATATTTCTCTGCATTAAGTCCTAGTGGTGAGAAGTGCTGCTTAATTCCAGTGTAATACATTAAGAAATGTGATATAAATCAGTTCAGGTGGAACAAGTAGTTCATGTGCGGGGCATCCTGGTGGCTCGATGGGCTAAGGCAGCTGTTTTCATTCATGTGCCATCATGACCCAAGAGTCTGCAGGCTCTCATTCCAACCAAACAATACACCAGCTGACTTCACTAACTAGCTGGTGTTTTATTCAGCAAAATCAGCAGCTGTAGTGTTTGGTTGGAACAAAAACCTGCAGACTCTTGGGATTGAAAACCAACTGTGTTTTATGTAGTGTATTTGGTAGAGTGTATAATGTTAAACTGTAGCCTAAATTTTGTGTTGACACCTGACTGCAAACCAATTTTCCCATCCTGGATAATAAAGGCACGTACCATGTGGCTGTGACGTCCTGGGTTCATACCTGGCCTGGGACCTTTGTCGCATGTCAGTCACCGCGTCGCATGTCGAGTATGAGTGGGGCTCTTTGACAGAAGGTTTCTGCCCAGTGGCGAGTACATGTTGTTTGAAGTACAATAGACACAGCTATAGGATTGTAGCAGTGGTGACTACATGTTTCAAGTAAAGTAAGTCAATATCTTAGTGAGAGCCTCTACTGACGCAAGTATGAATGAGGCTCTTTGAGAGAAGGTTTCTGCCCAGTGGTGAGTAGGGCTGGGCGATATGGACCAAAAATCATATCTCAGTATTTTTAGGCTGAATGGCGATACATGATATATATCTCAGTATTTTCTACGAAGTGGGCTAAATGTTCAGTTGTAAGTAGGGCTGCGCGATACAGACAAAATCAAATATCACAATATTTTTGACCAAATACCTCGATATTGATATTGCGACAATATTGTAGGGATGACTATTGGTGCTTTCACAAAATATTTACACAATGAGATTTTTGATAATCATCAGTAATGTGGATATAATGACTAAGTGGGTAAAGGCAAATAATAGAACAGCTTGTAAGTTCAGAAAATTACATCAATTTACTGTAATGCAGCCTTTAAAACCAGGAAAAGACAACAATTATGCCATATCACGATATTAGGATATCCAAAATCTAAGACGATATCTAGTCTCATATCACGATATCGATATAATATCGATATATTGCCCAGCCCTAGTGGTGAGTACATGTTGTTTGAAGTACAGTAGACATAGCTATAGGACTGTAGCAGTGGTGAGTACATGTTGTTTGAAGTACAGTAGACATAGCTATAGGACTGTAGCAGTGGTGAGTACATGTTGTTTGAAGGACTGTAGCAGTGGTGATTACATGTTGTTTGAAGTACAGTAGACATAGCTATAGGACTGTAGCAGTGGTGAGTAGGCTACATGTTGTTTGAAGGACTGTAGCAGTGGTGAGTACATGTTGTTTGAAGTACAGTAGACATAGGCAAGGCAAGGCAGCTTTATTTGTATAGCACATTTCATACACTGGGGCAATTCAAAGTGCTTTACAGAGTGATAAAAATACAGTAAAGGTAAAAGATTTACAATTAAAAAGTGCATAAGTACAGACAAGAGATACAAAAGATAAAAGACTTAAAAAGTAAACTAGTGCAGTTCAGATGAAATGAAATAGAAAGATAAAAGAACACAACAAATACTCCCACTTTTAGATGCACATTGTGAGTGAACCCATATGTCTTTCTGTAATTTTCTTTTCCCCTGTCCTTCCTGATTCTACTCTTGATCTGATATTTACGTCAGATCTCGCTGCCTAAGGCAGACGAGAATCATAGATTCTCCTCTTGGTCAAAAACCTCACCATCCACAGATGGATGAGAATCATACAGGGTAAAGGTCCCACATATAGTGTTCACTCATGAGCAAGTAAGCATTACCTGGACAAGACGAAAGAAAATTTGTACTTGCCCGTGTCAGCTCTGTTGGGATCCTGAACAGAAAGAGTTAAAATTAAGGCAATTGCAATATTTTTTAGATGGTAGTAAGCTGACGAAGTTACCGATTTGATGTGGCTATTGAAATTTAAATCTGAGTCCAGGATAATGCCAAGATTTCTGGCTTGACTCTTAGTTATGAGGGACAGGGAGTCAAGGTGAGAGCAGACATTCTGTCTTTCTGTCTGTGCTCCAAAGACAATTATCTCGGTCTTATCTCTGTTTAGTTGGAGAAAATTTTGCCCCATCCAGTCATTGATTTGTTCGACGCAGTGACACAGAGTTTCAACAGGTCCATAGTCACCTGGTGTAAGTGATATGTAGATTTGCGTGTCATCTGCATAATTATGGTAGGCTACTTCATTATTTTGTAGGATTTGGCCTAAAGGAAGCATATAGAGATTGAACAGGAGAGGTCCCAAAATGAACCCCGCAGGTCATGGCTATCTGCTCGGACACACAGTTTCCAATGGAGACAAAGTACTTTCTGTCATGAAGATATGACTTGAACCACTTAAGGACAGTTCCAGAGAGTCCCACCCAGTTTTCTAATCTTTGTAATAGAATTGTATGGTCCACAGTGTCAAAGGCAGCACTAAGATCCAACAGTATTAAAACAGAGACTTTGCCTGAGTCATTGTTCAGGCGAATGTCATTTAGTACCTTTATGAGTGCAGTCTCAGTGCTGTGATGGGGCCGAAATCCTGATTGAAAGTTATCGAAGCAATTGTTCAGCATTAAGAAGTTACTAAGTTGTTGGTGAACAACTTTTTCAATAACTTTACCTAAAAATGGTAAGTTTGATATCGGTCGATAGTTATCCAGTACAGTAGCATGAAGACTGCTCTTCTTTAGGAGTGGCTTAATGACTGCAGTTTTCAAAGCCTTTGGAAAAATGCCAGATTGGAGAGAATTGTTAACTACAAGTATTAGTTCCTTCGCCAGGCTGCTCAAAACTGTTTTAAGGAAGCTAGTGGGTAAAACATCAAGGCAACAGGTGGATGATTTGAGATTGGACACAGTTTCTTCGAGTGTTTTGTCGTCAATGGGATTAAATTGCGTCATACCTACCAAGTTACTTCTGGAAGACTGCAGTGATGATGCATTTTTGTTTGGCATTGAGGAGTTAATAGCATGTCTGATGCCTTGAATCTTGTCATTAAAAATGGATGCAAACTCGCTACATTTGCTGGTAGAAACTAGTTCTGGGGATATTGGAACAAGAGGGTTAGTTAACCTGTCAACGGTAGCAAATAAGATGTGTGAATTGTTACTGTTCTTGTTGATGATCTCAGAGAAAAATGATTGTCTAGCACTTTTCAAGTTCAGACTGTAAATATGTAATTTTTCTTTATAGATTTCAAAGTGAATCTGGAGGTTTGATTTACGCCATTTTCGCTCTGCTTTCCGGCACTCCCTTTTCTGTGCCCTTACAGAATGAGTGTTTCTCCATGGTGCCTTTTGCTTACTAGCAATCATTTTAACCTTAGCAGGAGCAATGGCATCAATTACATTCGAAATTTTAGAATTGAAGGTATTCAGTAGATCATCAACATGATTTGAAGCTGCGGCAGTTTCAGATTTGATGGCTTCCATAAAAGGTATTCTGGTATTCTCATTAATGTACCTTTTTTTAACAGTTTCAGATCTAATGTTGATTTTTGGTGTAATAGACAGATCAAAGAATACACAGAAATGATCTGATAGAGCAACATCAAGCACAGTGACATTTGAAATGTTAACACCATTAGTAATAACCAGATCTAGAGTGTGTCCTCTAGTATGGGTCGGCCCTTTCACATGTCGAGACAGATCAAACGTGTCAAGTATGTGTAACCCAGGTCACAAAGAGTTAACAGCACGGAAGTGCCTTAGCCAATCAGAACGCAGGTCCGCAGCACAGGCTAGACAGCATATGCTAGTCAGACGCTGGGTGACACTGTAGGGAGAGGACCTGCTGCTGAACGGTAAAGACGTAACTCAGATAAAACAGTAAAAACACAATATAATGTTGTCAAATCAGAACGGTAACAGTCTGTACTTTGTTGTAAGCTTGTAGATGTGTGTGTGTGGGAGGCCCTGCTCACTGAAACCTGCCGATTGACACAGAGGAACTGTAAAAAATAAATAAATGCTGCACCACGAGGTGCTAGGTTAAGCTAGCAAGTTCAAGTGAATAGGCCTAAAGCTAACAAAATTAGCATTAACTGATGAACAGTGCAATTAGCCGGCTGTTGTAGAGCTCAACTAAAGTAAAGCTGTTTGACAACTCAACCTGAAAGAATATAAAAACGTGACATAGAGAGTGTTTAATTGCTCAGTGTTGCAACTGGCGGCCCGCGGGCCGCATGCGGCCCCCACCTCCTCTTTGTGCGGCCCTCAGATCAATTTAGAAACAACGTAATTAATTAAACTTTACTTTTTTACTTGTAGTACTGATACCGTCCACTAGTCTCCTAGTTACGTCGTGAGCTGCGTGATTTAATAACACGCGAACGCGCTGAATGCCGGGAGAGATGAGCCCTCTGAGGATGGACGTTAGCTAGCTGTCAACATGAGCAAGAGGAAGGTGTCTGATAAAAATCAATCTTTTTCAAGAAAAGTGGGAGACAGAATATCTTTTCACTGAATTCAAGGGTAAACCACAATGTTTGGTATGTTTGCAGACTGTTTCTGTAATGAAAGTAAGCAACTTGAGCCGCCACTACAACACCTCACACAAGGACAAATATGACAAGTACACTGGGGCCGGCAGAGCAGCTATCCTAGCGGACCTGAAAGGGAAAGTACAAAAACAGCAGCGCTTTTTCACCCAGGCCACAAATGTCCAAGAGTCAAGTCTGAAAGCATCATATGCTGTCTCACTCCAGCTTGCCAAAGCAAAGAAGCCACTATCAGAAGGAGACATGGTGAAATAATGCGCGATGGAGATGGCTAACGCCTTTGGAGATGACAAAATGGCTAAAAATTTTGAATCAGTGTCCCTCTCCCGACACACAGTGACTCGCAGGGTTTTTGACATTGCAAGTCATGTGGAGGGAAAGCTGAAACGAGTCATGGCAGACTCTTCATACTTTTCGTTAGCGTTAGATCAGAGCACAGACAATACCGATGTTAGCCAGCTACTGGTGTACGCAAGATCAATAAATGCGTCATTTGATGTACACGAGGAACTGTTAAAACTGGTGCCACTGCACGGCACAACAAAGGGGTCCAACATTTTCGACGCAGTGAAGGGTGTTGTCAGCGAATATGGTGGATTTGACAAGCTATCTGCTGTTGTTACTGATGGGGCTCCATCAATGCAAGGAAGGTGCACTGGCTTCGCTGGACTCCTCCATCAAAGTGGTGTGGATTGCCCATTACTGCACTGCATCATACACCAGGTAAGCCTCCTGGATTAGCCAGGATTTTTTATTTACATTGCAGCCTAATTTAAAAGTTGGCTGGTCAGCTCAGCTGCTAATAGCTTATCATAGTAAATTAAATTGATTAGCAGGCTATTATTAGCGAGACTGAGCATTTGATTGATTCACGTTATGTTATTACCATACAGGAGGCCCTCTGTGCAAAGCATCTCAACTTCGGGCATGTCATGGATGTGGTAACAAAAGTTACCAATCTGATTCGAGGGGGGAACAGGTCTCTAAACCATCAGAAATTCGTGGCCTTTCTAGAGGAGGTGGATGCTGTCTATGGTGATCTACAGCTGCACACAGACATCAAGTGGATGAGCCGTGGTAAATGCCTGGAGAGGTTTTACGCACTGCGCCTCGATTCCCGTAGATTCCCGTGTTTTTGGAGAACAGCCTTACTGCGGATACAAGTGTGTACTGTGACAAATTGAGGGATCCACAGTTTCTCTGTGACATGGCCTTTCTCACTGACATAACTGGACATCTCAGTTGCTTGAATGTCCGGTTGCAAGGCAAAGATCAGACCGTTTGCGACCTTTTTGGTCATGTGAATGGTTTTCAGAGGAAGCTCGGCCTGTTCAAAGATAACCTTACATCAGATCCCCCGAATTTGACACACTTCCCTGCATGTGGAGAGCTGCGCAAAGACATCCCCGAATGTGAGACAACGATGCGCCGCTACAGAGAAGCCATTGAAACGCTGCAGGATCAATTCAACGATCGCTTTCAGGATTTCCACGACATGCGAGGCACAATCCAGCTTTTCACTGACCCCCTCTCAGCTGTTGTGAATGACCAGCCACCTGAACTACAAATGGAACTGTGCGAGCTACAAGGCGACACCTTTTTCCAAATGAAACGGAATGAGAGGGGGGTGTCTTTTTGGAGACTGTTGCCCGAGACCCGCTTCCCTCTCTTGAGAGATTTTGCACTTAAACAGGCCAGCATGTTCGGGAGCACATACATATGTGAGAGCAACTTCTCCATGATGAAGCACATCAAGTCAAAAGAGAGAAACAGACTATCAGACGAAACATTGTTTCATCTGATGCAGCTTGGATGCACTGGCATCGATGTTGACATTCCCCTTATTGTGCGTCAGCACGACAGGCTACAAGTGTCTCATTAAGTTCAAGTTCAAGTCAGACAACTAATGTCTGGGTGAGTGTTTCATCTTAATGCACACACATTTTCTGTGCTTTCAAATAGTTTCAAATAGTTTTATTCCACTGTGAAATAACATGTTCAATACAAACATGCCACTTGTAAAAATTAAATAACATTTCTGTGAACCTGATGATATTTGTTTTGTGAGCTTATTAGAGGATTTTCCCTGAAAGACTGAAAAATGTCAGTGAAGATGTCAGACCTAGTATATTTGTTAATAAATACATACAATACATGGAATTTGTGTGTGTGTGTGTGTTCCAAGTGAATCTGCGGCCCCTTGATGGCAAGTATAAATTCTGTGGCCCTCACAACCATCCCATCCAAGTTGCCCATCCCTGAGCTACTGAATTGTTTAAAAGCCTGAACCACTATTTAAAGTCCAAACAGATGGATTTGCATGTGAGGCTATGGGATGGCGCCGAGGTGAAGACCAAATACATCGGCTCTGAGTTCATGGGCCATTCATCTGCCCTTGATATTGTTGGGAAAATGAGCGACCTGCTGTCAGAGATTGGAGTTAACAACCTTATCCAAATGTCTATGGACGGCCCGAATGTGAACTGGAAAGTGTACGAAATACTCCAGAAGAGTGTGCAAAAGGATGTGGGAAAGTCGCTTGTCAACATTGGTTCTGGTGGGTTGCATATACTCCACAACGCATTCAGAGATGGATGCAAATCTACAGGTTGGGAAGTTGAACACGCACTCTCCAGCGTGTACTGGCTGTTCCACGATTGCCCTGCTCGTCACGAAGATTTTGTGACAGCAACTGGTTGCAGCACCAACATGCTTCGATTTTGTAAGCACCGATGGATCGAAAATGTCAACGTGTCAGAACGAGGAATGCTGCTCTGGCCGCACGTAAAAGCCTACGTTGAGATGGTACGAAAAGGTGAACTACCCAATCCAAAGGTGAAGTCCTTTGAGGCTCTGAAGGACCACTGTGCAGATCCTCTCTTCACCGTGAAAGTGGCAATCTTCAATAGCGTTGCAAGAGAAGTCACTCCATTCTTCACCACGTACCAAACAGACAAACCCATGCTGCCCTTCCTCAGTGAGGACATGTCCAAACTGATGAAAGGTAAGCATAAACATATTTTGAAGGCATAAATGTTTATATTTGTTTTAAGCATTGCAGTAAAACAGCATTCTATTTTGGCTTTTAAATATGGAGTCTTGTAACATTTTGACTAATTTTCAATTCTGTTATAAGTCTTGGAGTAATATGTTGGATAAATGCAATAGGTTAATACAGCACCACCACATAACTTGATGATTAAAAATGATGATTAAAAATATATTTAATTGTAGAGCATTTGAACAACTTTAGAACTTAAGAATGTCACAATGACTTAAAAATATGACAAATATAGTATTTTTCTGACCTGGCCTCTATTGTTATGCTTTTTAATAATGCCATGGAGCGGTGTATGATTGGGTAATTTTTAAAGTGTGTTTTCATGTATTTTATGCCTTTCTGCTCCTTATTATTCAAATGAAAGATATTTATTACATAAGTTAATACTAAGATCAGTCACAATGTAATAAGACTCTAGCTTATATTTAACCCTTGTGCATCCCTTTAAAAAGGTATCCTGCAATTTTCCTGGTTTGGTTAGAAATTACCTTAATATAATTTCTATCTCTGTTGCTGCACACATACACACGTACACACACACACACACACACACACACACACACACTAATTTCTCAATACACACATACACACCTCACTCTGACATCCATACCAACACACCCACACCATTTTAGTTGCATACTTATATTTATTCCATTGGCCTGCAGTGCTCTATAATACAACAGAAACAGAAACCAGGAAAATTGCATGTAGTTGCTCTATAGGCCAAACATGAGAAATTGGCTCAATCTGGTGGAAAATAGTAAAACAAAAAAAAACTACAACTTTGAAGCCAGGAGTCCAGGATGAAAGCCTAAAATAATAGAATGCATGATTTTATGCTGTAATGGCAGTGGGATAAAAAAAAATTGCAGTTTTAATGGGTTTCAATGGGACATTTTTGTCCTCTAAGGTCCTCAAAGGCACTATTTTGTGTACACAGTCTATTATAGACTTATTATAGGAGCTGAGGTTGAAATACCAAAATTTAAAAAAAAATACACACCCTTGGCAATATTTATGCCGTATGCATTAACACAGCCAAAGGGTTAAGAATTTCAATCATATAAATGAGGGTTATTTTTAGTTAATTTGCATCAAGAAAATTAATTTATGAATTGGTACTATTCACTTGTTGGGTGTTTCTAATCAGATAGTGTATCGTACTCACACATGACCTATTATTTTGTGAATTTGCTAATTAAGAGTGATCAAAATGAAAAATTGAAATATTTGAAATTAATTATTTTTTTTTTATTTTCATGTCAATATTTGCAGGGCTCATGGGACGATTTCTGAAGGAAAAATCCCTAAGGGAGGCCACCTCCACACTGAAGCTCCTCCATGTCGCTTTTCAGGACAGCAGTCTGCACAAGGACGCTTCAAATATTGACATTGGATTTGCAGCAGAAACCACCCTAAACCAACTCAAGTCTTCCAAGAAGATTTCAGAGAGGCAGGTGCTGGAGATCAAGATGGACTGTAAGAAACTCTTGATCACACTGACTGAGAAGCTGCTGAAAAGGGTCCAGTGCATCACCAATTGGTGAGAAGCATGTAGTGCCTTGACCCAAGACGCATGGCCGTGTCCAAGGAGCTGTGCGTGCCTCAAATGAAAAGAATGTTGCACACACTTGTTGAGGCCAAACATGTAGACGAGTCGGTGTGCGATGACATCCTCCGAGAGTTCAGTGAGTTTTGTGACTGCTCTTCAGGCCAACTTTAGGGAGTTTGACCCCAAGACAGACCGGGTGGACACCCTCCTGTACGGGACAATGGGGTCGAAACCATTATTTTCCAGAGTGTGGGATGTGGTGAAGGTACTGCTTGTCCTGTCTCATGGACAGGCCAGTGTTGAGCGAGGATTCTCAATCAACAAGGAAATGATCATAGAGGATCAGAAGGAGAAGTCCCTGGTGGCTCAGAGGCTCATCGTCAACCATGTCAGGTCTGTTGGGGGCGTAAACAAGGTAGAGATCACCAAAGAGCTGTTGCTTTCGGCTACAGGAGCCAGGCAGAAGTACCATGGGTACCTGGATGAAGAGAAGAGAAAGAAGGAGAGGCAAGGCATTGACCTGAAGAGAAAGGCCCTCACAGATGAGCTCTATGATTTGAAAAAGAAGAGGGCAAGAATGGAGGCTGATATTAGCGCACTTCAGAAATCAGCAGATGAATATGCTGAGAAAGCAGAAGCTACAAGCAAACTGACCTTCATCACCAAATCCAACAGCTTCCGCTGAATTGCAAAAGAGAAGAAGGCATCTCTGCTGGAGATTGAAAAGCAGATAGATGTGAAGCTTGCAGAAATGAAACGCTAAGGTGGCAAGTGACTGTTCAGTTAAGGTCCCGTGGACAGTAAGACACAAGAAGATCATACCCACGATTTCTGAAGGAAAAACCCCTAAGGGAGGCCACCTCCCACTGAAGCTCCTCCATGTCGCTTTTCAGGACAGCAGTCTGCACAAGGACGCTTCCAATATTGACATTGGATTTGCAGCAGAAACCACCCTAAACCAACTCAAGTCTTCCAAGAAGATTTCAGAGAGGCAGGTGCTGGAGATCAAGATGGACTGTAAGAAACTCTTGATCATACTGACTGAGAAGCTGCTGAAAAAGGGTCCAGTGCATCACCAATTGGTGAGAAGCATGCAGTGCCTTGACCCAAGACGCATGGCCGTGTCCAAGGAGCTGTGCGTGCCTCAAATGAAAAGAATGTTACACACACTTGTTGAGGCCAAACATGTAGACGAGTCGGTGTGCAATGACATCCTGGCACTGGCAGTGCCCCAGGATGCTGTATCATCTCTGGCACATGAGGTTGATGTGGAGACGGCAGTGGTACAGGTCGTGCAGGAAGCAGCAGTCTCATTTAAGGACTTGGTCCAGGTTCCAGTCCGAGAAAGACCAACCACCATCCGGAAGAGATCAAAACTGCCATCCATGAACTTCAACTGTTATCACATTGTCCATAGCCCTCAAATTACTTTTCTCCATCTTACCTTGGTTATTACATTTTACCAGCATTATATGTTTTTCCAGTCACAAATATCAATATATAACAGTGTTTTTAATTATACAAGCCAGTCTTACAGAATATACACTGATCATTTTTTTGTGAGTAATTTCTGACATAAAGCCACACATCTAGACCACATAGTCCAAGTTAACAAACATGCTGTTGCCTCAGTGTAGAGATAGTATTGCTTGTAGCCATTATTATTCTGCTGCACATACTGATTTGATCCATGGGACTGAACTACACTGGATCAAAGGTGGGTCACCTCAACATTTAGCCAGGCCATAAATATTAGTGATCAAATGTAGTCCTATATAAACAGTGTATGAAGTTTGCAACTTTATGCAACTTAAATGCAAGGTTTGCTAGTGGGACAGCAACACCAAGGTTTACTTGAGTTTGCAAGTAGTTACACTATCTAGACTCTGTCATAGCAAAATTTCTATAAGCTTGATCTCCCAATACAGTACCCAGAAACACCTGGTTGGAAGAGGATTCAGTGCCATTTACATAATAGACGTTATCAGTAACTCAAGCAGGTTAACTCAAATTTGACATCTAAAGATAAATTTACAGACAGTGAAAGAAATGAGAACAACCATCAAAGCCCAAATATATTCATAACTTTAATAGGATAAAGAAAAGTACATAGGCATAGTCTGTAAACTGAGAATTTCGAGATGTAAATAAATATACAATAGTAACTTGCGATTGTGCTAGGCATGAACAGTTGTCTCTGTCTGTATGATGGGTATCAACTGACTATGTTGTCCACAAAGACTTCATAGGAATGTATGACTGTCCTAAGACTGACACAGAATCAATAACCCTTATGATCAAAGACATATTACTCAGATGCGGCCTTGACATTGGTGACATGAGAGGACAAACCTACGATGGCGCATCTGTTCTACAGGGACAAATGTCAGGTGTGGCTAAATGTATTAAAGACATTAATCCAAAAGCAGTCTCAATGCATTGCTCCAATCACAGTTTAAACCTTATACTTCAAGAAGCTGCTTCAAAGTGCAACATTGTACGTGGTGCCTTCAGTTTAGCTCACGACATACATGAAATAATCAATAACTCACCAAAACGACTTGCCCTCTTTAACACCGTCAGCGCCGCCTCTCCTCCTGTCACACCCAGTGGCATCAAACCGCTCTGCCCCACTCGCTGGACAGCCAGAACCAGTGCAGTAAAATCCTTGCTGGATAATTACGAAGCGGTCTACGACACTTTGGATGAAATAATCAGAATGGGGGGAAACACAGAAGCATGCAAAAAAGCACCAGGGCTACAGGCACTGATGACACAATTCAGTGTTTTCCTTGGATTGAAAGCGTCTCTCAAACTGTTCTCTTCTGTGGAAGAGGTGGCTCGGGTGCTCCAGTCCACAGACGTCTCACCAGAGACAGTTCAGTCAGCAGTGCAGATGCTCCAGACACACTACACAAACCTGAGGTCCACTGAGGCATTCCACAGCATCTTTGAAGATGCCCAAAGAATGGACATTAACGACCTGGTTCAGGCACTGGCTCTGCCTCCAAGGCGCCGCGTTCCACGCCGTTACGACGATGGGGATGCACCTCATCAGTGGGAAAATCCAGAGGACTACTACAGGAGCCAATTCTTTGAGGTAGTCGAGCTGCTCACCTCTGAGCTGACTCGCAGGTGTAACCAACCCACTCTGCATCTGCTGATGAGCATGGAACAGGTACTCCTCACAGCAGTAAACAGCCCCCCGGGATTCGGCAGCATCAGCATCCCCCAAAATGTCGTCGACACGTACACAGGCAATGTTGACATGGAACGGCTGTCCACCCAGCTGTCAATTTTTCCAGGAGTTTTGCAGGCACACAACAGTTCCGCTGAAAGACCCATCAGTCGGGTGACGAAGGTGGCCACAATTGCGGACATGCTGGCAGCACAGGGACGAGGCACACAATCCCTCTTTAGTGAAGTCGACAGGCTTCTTCGGCTGTATTTGATGGTGCCCATGTCAAATGCGACACCTGAGCGGAGCTTCTCCAGCCTCCGTCAGCTGAAAACCTACCTTCGCTCAACAATGTCCGAGTGACGCCTACATCACCTCCTCTTCCTCCACATCCACAAAGACTTAACCGATGGCCTGGACCTCCAAAAAGTGCTCCGCAGCTTCTGCTTTGCCAGTGAGCGAAGGGGGGTTTACTTCGGCAACGTGGGAAGATGAATTAACTTTATTAGGCCTAGGCCTACTTAACAGTTCAGCATTGGTGATATGCCCCAGTTCGAGTGGCACTTTGAACTTTTACAAATGCTGTTACGCTACTTTTCTTTTCAATATTGTGTTAACTAATGTAGCTAATATTCGTAATCCCTGTGAGTAAAGGGAGCCAAAGTGTTGAGGTTTCATGCCAGCACAGTTGGGAAATAAACAGAGCTATTTCTGTTTGCTTGTTTTTTCAAAGATAAAGTTTGTTGTTACGTTACCTGAATCTTTTTCTTTCTTCACCATCTTCTTTATGAGAGGACCAGCTGACGTGCTGCTGCAATTTTTTTCTAAGCAGACCCGGTGGGAGAAACAAATTCGTGGACGGGCATTACATTTTCTCGGGGGGCACAATGATTTTTCAACGTAACATAAGAAAAATCATAATACAGTAGAAAGCCATTAGTTTACACTTTTTGAAGGATATTTCAATAACAAAATTTATTAATGCCAAGCAAATAGATTTATTTCTTTGCATAAGCAAAACGCCTCTGAGGGTTTCTCTGCAACAGGTTCCCTTTCATCTGTTTCAGTATGCCGCTGGGACAGCGACACAGCGGCGCTGTGGCTCAGCGCTGTCCGCGGTGCTCAACTGGATGACGGCGTCATTTTTCTCTCTATATATTATATATATACCCAGGGCTCGACATTAGCACCCGCCAAATGCAGGTAGAATTCGGCAGCGGCGTGTAACACAGTCACTCTTACTAGCCACTTGGGCGGGTGGCAAAATATCCCTCATGCCCGCGTGTGTAATGGGAGGCGAACAGACGGGTCCAGTGAGCGAGCGAGCATCAGAGAGAGAGAGAGAGCAAGATACAGAGAGAGAGAGAGAGACAGAGAGAGAGTGAGGGAGAGAGAGAGACAGAGAGAGAGTGAGCGAGAGAGAGAGAGAGAGATACAGAGAGAGAGTGAGCGACAGAGAGAGAGTATGTAAAGTCTATGTGTGGGAAACACTGAGTATGATGCCCACACACCATAGTCAACTTTAATCAAATAAAACGTAATTTCCCAACAACAAAATTGTGGCTAGTGAAAATGCTGAGTGGCTAGTAACTTGGGAAAACCACTAGCCACAGTGGCTGGTGAGCAAAAAAGTTAATGTCAAGCCCTGTATATACCTATATCTCTATATTATACCACCACACACACACACACACGCACTTCTGAAATGAATCCAGCACCCCTAACGTTCAAAAGTGGAGCAACACGAGTGGACCATAAATCACAAATGCAAAATTTAATCTATGATCTAACGTTAGCGAACATTTCTATCTTTAACTAAGTTAACTTGTCTGATGTTAACCCATGGATATGTTAGCTGACTCCGTCTCGTTATGCTAACCGTTATTACCAACGTTAGCTTAGCTCAACTTTATCCAGACTGAATCACTTCACATTTATACGATTTATTTATAAAATTTATACAAATAAAGCAAATGTTCTGTGATTGAATAAATGATGGAGTCATACCTGGACGATGGTTAGAATAGAATACATAGAATACATATCCATAGAATACATAAAATACATGGGAAAAATGGTAAAAACAATTAATAAAGTCCTAAGACTTGATAAAAAAAAAAAAAACAGCTGTATTGCCACATGCCCGTGCACGGTTGGAGATCCTAAAGTGCCCCACCTCTATAAAGTGCTGATGTGTCAGAGATCAGAAGCCGAATAGCTTCAGGATATGTGCTGTTCTTGAGGCTGGACATCCTACTGGGCAAGCACTGGAGTCTTTTCCCTGAGGGGAGGAGTTTAAAAAGACAACTGGCTGGGTGAGTGGAATCAACGGTCACTTTCGCTGCCCTGTGCTTGATGCGAGCGGAGTAGATAGAGGAAACAGTCGGGAGGTCGCAGCCGACGATCTGTTTGTACGACTTTCTAACTGCTTCCTTATTTGTCCTGAACTACCCTTAAAAATGAGATGCTTTAGTGTGCAGTGTGCACTGCTGTGCAAGTCTTAGCAATCTTAGCAAAACCAGCAATTTGTGTGGTAGTGGTTAAGAAGTATTGAGGTTTTGACGGTTTATCCTCTAGTCTGCCCGGGCTGACATGCATACAGCATTTACATGGTAGTAAATGTGAGAAGAGAAGGCTAACAGACCTCCGTCTACCAGCTGGACAGACAGAGCAGCAGCAGGCTGCAGCCCCGCTCTAGCTTACAAACGGTCACTCGAAAGTTCTTTTCAAACTTAGAATCCCTTTGATCTCTGACTTGTTAGTATTAAATGTGGCTAACTAAAACCTTTTCACAATGTTATCTCTATGGGCTCAGAATCAGTAGATTTTTAGAATTCTGAGGTCCCATTCAAATTTAATAGTCCTCAACCATTAGAGTAGAAAAAGGCACTCTGCCAATTAGATTAAAGACCCTATAGACAACTTTTTTGCTTTAACTTATCATTATGAAGTAAATGTTGATTGCACAGTGTAATGGCTATAGAATAATGACACCATCGGTGTTTAGATTGGTTGCCTATAAGCCTCGCTTTCACTATGCAATTCCGTCTGCCACCGGGTACGATCTCCCAGGAGAATAAAGGCTCCATTTACGGCACAAAGGAAGTGCATCATCCATTGCGCAACCAAAAGAGGAATTAGGATATGTTTTCCCCGGTAGCTATCGGTAGCGGTAGCGCTAGCAGCCAGAAAATGAACCAGGAGCTACAAGGAAGCCAGGACCAGCCCTGGAACAAAAGAAAGAAACATCTAACTATGTTTGTTTCTGGCTGCTATAGCGTACGTTGCTAATGCTAGCTACGCTAGCTAATGCTAATGCTAGCAGCCAGAAACAAACAAATGATCCATTGTCTTGCAGTGGCCTTTCTAAAATGAGCAGTGGTTAAAGTTACTATATTGTGTTATGATCAAGGAGTTGATAAGCAGACAGATGGTTTGTTCTATTGCACGGAGCTAGGCTCTAACGGAAAGCGATCCGGTTGTCTTTGCGACAGCGGCGCAAACAACAGTACCACTTGGAAACACTAGAGGGGGACAACGGGGGGAAAGTTGAAAAGTTGTCTGTATCCACTTGAAATTATAAAGCCTTACTTTTGAGGCAAATTTTCACAGGGGTCCACAAAATGTAAACGAATCAACGTAATTGTACCAAACTTGGTTCATGGTGAGCCAGTGGGCATATGAGTCCACCTGTGAAATGGCATTGCAATTGGTTGTGAAACGGCGGAGATATCGCTGTCTGAAAATCGCTGTTTTACATTGAGAGGCTGACCAACGCTACCGTGTTGAAATAATAAAAAAGTAGTTGGTTGAAGTTGTTATGGTGCACCCCAACCACCCCAAATCCTAACAGCCCCAATGGCATGAGGAGATTGCTGTTATTCATTTGCATACTTATGTCTTGGGTCCAAACACAGACAATGTAAAACTTTGGAAGAAATCTTGACAGCACACTATGCAAAAAAAACAACTAGATTTTTAAAGGTGCTATGTGTAGCATTTTAATAACAAATCAATAAATCACTACCACATTCATTTTGAGACATTAGTATAATTACTGTAAACAAAAGAGACCATCGCTGAGAAGATTGTCAGTCTCTACACTGCATTTTACATTGTCTGCCACCAAGTTAGATTTGGCGGGAAATCCGCTGGATTGCTTTATGGCACAAAACAGTTAGAGGGCGCTGTTCTTCCAGTGCAAACACAGCTAAAGCTTTTTGGGCCCTATTTAAACGATCCATGGCGCATGGTCTACAGTGCATGGCGCAAGTGCATTTAGGGCGTGTCCAAATCCAAATTGCTAGTTAAACGACGCACAATGTGGCGCAAAGTAAGGCGCAAGGGGCAAAGGGGTTGTACTAAGTCCCTTAATTAATCATAGGTGTGTTTTGGGCGTAACATGAACTCAACCAATCAGAGTGTCATCTCCCATTCCCTTTAAGAGCCAGGTGCGCTTGCACCTTGGCGCATTGATACTTAAATGGTGGATTCGGCAAGTTGGAGGAACAAACGGTTTTCTGCTGAGGAAACGGATCTGCTCGTGCGCGATGGTGATGTGTGTGTGTGTCGGGTAGGCCTATGTTGTGCGTCGGGTGAAGGTAAGATGCCTTTGCAGTTTATTTTCATGACTTTTTGCTGGGCTGTGCTTTTTACATATTTACTGTGTTGTTTTTCTTGGTTGTAGGGTGCGTATTTAGCAATTGGCAATGTGTGATGATGGTTAACAGGACATGTACGTTGCGCATTTGGCACTGCGTAATGGTGAGTGGGTCATGTAGTTTTTGGCATTTGGCACTGCGTAATGGTGAACGCATATGGCAATTTGGCAACAAAATACATGTCAGGAACGAAGTAAAGTGCAAATTTTCATAGTAGATGATCCTATTTTTCTATTTTGCATGGTAACATTGTGTGGGTGTGTGTTTGAGAGAGAGAGACGCATCTTACTATTTGAATAATGTGCTCTTTAAATAGCAGGAAAATACTGCGCCAGACTTTAGACCAGGTTTTTGTTGGTCAATGGCGCAATTGCTTTCCGCTGCCTCAAGATAGCAATGCGCCAACAATGCGCCTGACCACACCTCATTTAAGACCAACACGCCCATGGTGCAAAGACGGGCGCAAGAACATTTGCTATTTAAACAACGTGGGCGCTGGGCGTGAAAATGACAACTGTGTCGGTCGGAAACTAGCAATGACACTTGCGCTGCGCTTTGCGCCACTTTGCGCGGGGTGTAAGATAGGGCCCTTAGAGTTTCTGGTGGCAGATGGTGAAAGGAGTGAAAGACCGATGGAAAAATCACTTTCAACATGTAAGAGAAAACCTTTAACTGAACATGCAGCATCCTCTTTGCAACAGGAAGCAACAGTGTTTATGGGAAATGTAGTCTTAATTTTGAGAAACCCTAGGACTAGCAGTACCACTGGTGTGAGGTAGAGGCTCCCAGTTGTCTCAACTAAGGTATCACAATTCATTTGACAATGATATATTGATGTTTAAAAATACTACACATAGCACCTTTAAGTCCAGCATTGGCCATTCTGCCTAACACCACCCACCCACACATCCATCCGTGTGGATGTGAGTTTATGAGCTCGAGAACAGGGTTAACGCCCATGTTTATCAATGTTAACTTCTGTTCTGGGAAATCAATAACTCAAATAGTAACACTTAACATGACATGTTGCGTATAACACCTTATAAGGCCTCATGTGCAGATTATAAACAAATTACGAATGCATTATATTTTCTACAATCAGAGGATGCTAGCAAGCCAATATGCTAGCACGCAAATTTCATATGTGTACAGATGATGTTAAAACAGCTCTTTTTAAAGCCTACTCTACTCCACTCTGTACAGCCCACCTGTGGTGCAGTTATAGTAAAGCAAAAATGAGAAAGCTTCAGGTGGCATATAACGATGCATTCAGAATCTTGCTTAAGCTCCCAAGATAGACAAGTGCAAGTCATATGTTTGTGACTAGCAATGTCCCCACCTTCCATGCTGTGTTGAGGAATTTCATGTATAAATTTATCTGTCGGCTAATTGAGTCAAAAAATGTAATCATAATGGCTTTAACTGAGCCTACACAAAGTGACACAAGGTATTCCTCTTGTTTCTGGAAACATTGGAACAAATGTCTGTATGTGTTTTAATCACTTGTGGACTTGTGAACTGGCGTGACCTTGTACATATTTCTGTGCTGTCTTGTCCTCGTAGTTTACTTTTTATATTTTTATATTTCTCTTTCCTTGCTGATATGGACCTATGTGTCTGAAATAAAGTCGAATTGATTGAATTGATTATACAAAGTGCCATAATCCACAATGTGAAAGAACTGTAGCTGGTGAATACTATCTGGGGTAACTGCAGAGCTAGTAATCATTTCATTGCACCATCATGACAGGGGAGAGATCTATGGAGCCAGAACAGTGACATTGAAAAAAGGAAATTGGCCTTGTATTTGGAATTGAAAAAAAATTGCCATTGAAAAACAGGACATTGGCATTGAAAACAAAAATTGAAAATAGTATTTTTTGGAATTGAAAAAAAAACTCTTGGCACTGAGAAAAAATTTATTGAAAAATAAAACTTTGGCATCAAAAAATAAAAACTGCAAATACAATGCCAACTACTTCTGGCTCCATAAGTATTGAGGTGTACAGAACAGCAAAAATCATATCAAAATAGCCTACGCCGTGGGATCATTACATTACATAACATGGAGTGAAACTATAGAGAGCAATAGATACTAACAAGATAGGCTACTCAAAATATACTACTGTATATAAAATAAGATTTCAACGTTTGTCAACAAGACTTTTATTTTGAAAGTGTAACCAGAAATTCTATGGTTTGTTGTGGCTGGCTTGAGGCTGCTTGACACTTAGGAGATCCATATGATTTTGGTAAGATGTGAATGGTATTTTTCTTCTTATATTGACTGTATGAACACAGGCATGTGTAATAATAAAGTAGGCCTAATAAGGCTGTCGAGTCATTTAAGTAGCCTAGTGGAATTTTGTTTGCATTTTAAGCTATCTAACGTTAGATATTGAATGAAAGTAAGCTTATAGGCTGCTGTAATGGCATTGCATGCAACATGTAAATATCGGCGGGGCAAGTAGGCTATAAGAAGTGATCATTTTCATAATGTAAACCAAATTACTGAGTGTACTAGGTCATTTTTATTCAGTGACAGCCTGCAGTCGAGCTTATTGTCATTCACTCATAAATATTGCTGTTAAACCTTTAGAAACTGGCCTGCATATGTGGCATGTTGAAATCCTCTGATTTATATTTATCTCTGCTTTAGCAGACACCACCAATTATTTCCATAAGTTTACTTGGGAAGGCAGTTAGTCTTAGAATTTAGAACGCAGGCAGGTGCTGTGAGTTCGCGCTGGTCCTTCAGTTGGCGATTACTGTATGTACCAGCCGTGCCAACCGACTCACTTTGTATTTATAATTATTTTTCAGAATAAACATCTTCTTTTAAAATATGTCACTGAATCCAGTCCACGATTCATGAGTGCAATACATACATGTTGTCCGATACATGCCATTCACTCCAATAGGGAGAGAACCTGGGTAACAGGTTAGCAGAGTTAACAGGTTATTACTGCCTTCCCTTTCCCCACTATCCTACAGTGCAGTGAAGCCACAAGAATGTTATTACAGCTGCTGAGTGCAGAGCACAGTACTGTTCTCATAACCCAGACTGACTTTTTTTTTTTTTTACCTTAAAATACCCTATTTTTATATAACTTAATCAGTTTAATATTACTTATTGTGATGTATAGTGCGTATGCACTATATTGAATTTATGTCAGCTGGAAACAGTGGGGAATTCTGCGAATAAAATGGTGGGTAAAGTGAGTTCAGGTGGGTTTACCCTGCACTACACTGCCTCCACTTAATTGAGATATTAATAGAATTACCATAAACAAACTATAGACCATCGGCAAGAAGATTGGCAGCCTCTACACTGCATTTTACATTGTGTGACACCAGTTCGGATTTGGCGGGAATCTGCTGGATTGCTTTACGGCACAAAATAGGAAAACAAAAATGGTACCAGCTACCACATTCTGCGTTGTGTCTAATTTCTCCTCAGTTCCTTCTCGGTTGATTGGCATGTTGCCTGTACTGGTGGTCCATGGAGGGGCTGGCCTTATCCCGAAGGAACGGGCTGAGTTGAGGAGGTCGGGGGTGCGCTCAGCAGCGCGGGGTGGGTACGCCATCCTCCAGGGAGGGGGCAGCGCCATGGACGCCGTGGTAGAGGCTGTGACTCAGCTGGAGAATAACCCAGCCTACAGTGCAGGTACTGTAAAAGCCAGCCACACTAGAGCTACACAATTAAAGAGGAACTAAACCCCAAACTTAAATCTGTGTAAAGCCTGACGTCTAGCCTGACCATCTGCTATTGGCTGGTCTTTGGTACCAGGTGATGTCATCTTCTATAGAGTACAACAAGTGGTGACATCACCTGGCACCAAAGATCAGCCAATAGCAGATGGCCATTTCAGTAGCATGCTTTTTTTTTTTTTACTTTAATCATATGTATGTCAGATTTTCTGTACATATGGTTCCTCCATCTGGAGTTTTTGATAAGGTGAACAGCTACTAATGCACATATCCAAATCTGCATGTTTTGTAGTATATATGTTATCCACATAATAATTTAACATAACATAATTTAATACATTTGACGCCTAGGCTGCAGACATATACATACAGTATATGGCCTTCTGTAGAGCTGTTAATGTGAATATGATGCACATTTTGCACATATATGCTGTGAATTTAAATATTTATTTTTGTCATTTAATCATATTCTAGTTTATGTATGTATATATATATATATACTGTATATTTCATATATTTCTACTATTTATCTTCTATTCTATCTTATTCTGCATATATTTCTTTTTTTTTATATTTTCATACTGTACATATCTTCAGTATTTCTTTTCTGCTGTTAATTTGCACATCTTCATTATGCCTTAATTCCTATTTTCGTCTTACTTTTCATTTATACGTTTCCACTAATATGTTCTTGAAATGTTGGAATTGTTGGTTGTGTTATTAGTAATACCCCCCATTTGCTATGTTCTTATTTATCCATTCAATTCATACAACTAGGCATACAATCCACAAAAAAACAATAGATTACTAATACCAATCAAAAAATAACATTTAAGGCTACTTTTAGACATATTGTAAACATACACAGAGTGTCTCTCCAAAATGAAGCACCGATCATCTGAAAATCCTTATCATAATTTTTTATTTTGATGATTGTTGACTAGAGAGCCAGACACCTTTTTTGTGATCAATTGTTTTAATTATAACATAAAACAATGATCAACAGAACGCTTCTATTTAGTATACATTAGTACATAGTCGTAGACATTACACCTTCCCCAAAATACACCGTATAGGCTATTACTTGCCTCAAGCATTAATCAAGGTGATGGTATGCAATATTCAAGATATACATACATTAAACAAAGCAGCAACAACAACAACAAAAATAGATAAATAAATAAATAAACATAAAACAAAATATTAGTGAGGCAAGACTAAAGAGAAAGGCAAACACATGAGAAGTGCTAATGTCAATGGGGAGTGTTTCTGGCTGACCCATCACCCACTTTCAAGTTAGAGCTATCGTTATTGAGCAGCACTTGTGGAAGCAAAGGAAGCTTGGCCAGACAGCATCAAATCATTTCTCAAATCATATTTCAGGGTGTGGGTCGGTGCTGAATGTCAAAGGAGAGGTGGAGATGGATGCCATAGTGATGGATGGGAAAACGCTGTGTCTGCTGTACGCAACATAGCCAATCCTGTTCAGTTAGCAAGACTGGTGATGGATAAGGTACATACACTTACGTAAGAGATGGATATATATCAACACACAAATATATTTGCAATCACACACATACACTGACCATTGCCCATACATGCACACACACATACATGTTGACAGTACATGTCTACTATTGTGTATAAGTAACGATTTTATGGAGGGTAAACCCACCAAAATCTTTATTATGTAAATTCATACTATCCATTTCATAGTAGGTAGCACCAATTTAATATAAATGATATAAAATTAGGTATTTTAAGGAAAAATTATATAAACTAAAGGTATTCTGAAAGTTAATTGACTTTTGTCACTATTGGTGGTTGTTTGCTGAATGATTATCACCAGTTGGAGGTCATAGTTTACCCTCCTTTAAGTGTAAAGCCATATACATACTGAACATTCAACCAGTTCAACATTCAATACAATCACACTCATTCAATCATATATGTAGATGCAAACTTGATTTGTATGTAGATGAGATTAATACAAATCCACATCCCAACTATGCTAATAATTTAATTAAGGTATGCAGACATAATTAATTGTGACATAACATGTAATGAAACAAAGTAGGAACCATCCTTGTGGCTGCAGTCTAGCCTGGATGTTGATCCCAGTCAATATGTGTTAATAATTATAAATATCTTTGAAATACTCTGTAGATGTTTCTTTGAGTACAGGATTCTGTCAGTTTCTAACCTTTGACCTCTGTTTCAGACCATTCATGTGTGTCTGACAGCGGGGGGTGCCAGTCAGTTCGCCCGGGCCATGGGTGTCCCTGAGGTGCCCGAAGAGTCCCTCATCACCGACTACGCCCGCATGCGCTGGAAAAATAACCTGGCACCCGACGCCAACCGTGTGGAGAGCCAAATGTGAGAGCTAGCATCATGTCAAACTTACTAGCATTTTTAGAAAGATTCTAGAAATAAATTGACAATGATGCTTCAGAAAGGAAATGTTTTGAGATGATAATGAA
>NW_027279872.1:0-60786 GCF_046629955.1 Centroberyx affinis
GTTACATTTTTATTGTGTGTATTTAATTGTGTGCCATATTTAAGATACTGGCTGCCTAAATTTCCTCCGTGATGAATAAAAGTATCTATCCACTCGGAATTTTGGAGATTTCTACAAATTAGACATTGCATTCTTTCAAATAAAAAACATATTCTGCAAGGTACAACTGGAATTCAGGAACTTTCACTTAAGATAGGACATAAAAATAAAGGAGCGTCCAAATTCTATGAATATATTAGAAGTACACAATTGCCAAAATTAGATGGCCTAAAAATTATGCCGGGAAAGGGACCTGGATCAGGGGATTTCAGAAGATAACTGGAAAAAAAACTCTTTGCATCATGGTATCGTTACTCACGTGAAACGCAGTCACAACTCATTTTTTTTTATAAGATATTAAATAGATCCTACTGGACTCCTTCCAAATTTGCAAGGCTTAAACTTAAGAAACAGTGATACATGTTGGAGATGTAATAGAAAGGTGGGAACTCTGGTGCATATGTTATAAAAAAAAGACTGGACAGACCCTGAGAGAAGACATATGATATGTCATTCGTGTAATTGTAATAATGTAACTGTTAACTGTTAACTAAGCAAAAACATTAATTTAAAAAAAAAAAAAAAAAAAAAAAAAATTATCTATCTATCTATCTATCTATCAACCAGGATCATTAGTTTGAGAAGAGAGTTATTGTTGAGTTAGAGCTAATAAGCATCTGTTATGTTATGTAAGAGTTTGGACAGTATTCCAGTTCGCATAACATTCAGTCTAGAAATGTTTAAATGTGGATGCTGGCATATGCAAGTCCCTCATGTTGTTGACACTCGCAGTTCTGTCCTCGCCACAGTGGATTTTCTCTATTCATTTAGATTTATTTGGTACTTTCTCTGCCACTGTGTGTGGGCAGGAGAAATTAAAAAGCACTGAAGTCCAAACACCAACAGGATTACACACACACACACACACACACACACACACACACACGACACTGTAAGTAAACAGAAAACAATGTCCAAAAAAGTTATACAACTCTTCTCTTCTCCCTTCAGCACCATGGACAGCAGCACTTATATCCCCCCCCCCCACACACACACACACACACACACTTTTCCCTCTCACAAAATTTTCAATTCTCAATTTCAGCTTGCTTTATTGGCATGACATGTACAGATATTTATGTTGCCGAAACATACAAAGGGGAAAAAAAAGAGAACGGTATAATGACAATGAAATCTGGTGATGAATGACAATAAAAGTATGAAAACTGAACATTAAAATCATTATCAAATTAAAGAAATATACCGAGGCATTACACACAGAAAAATAAAGGTGCCGGAAATGTGTCCTTGTATAGCCTCATTTGCACAAGTTATACAAGGGGTTTTGGTTATTTTCCACATTTATGCCATCACCCCACCTTCCAAAAACTAAGAATTAAGGAACCTTTTAATATCCCAAAGAACTATATGGTTCTTTGGGATATTAAAAGTTTCTTGAAAGATTCTTTGTGGAACAAGAAATGGTTCTGGTTCTGGTTCGGCATCACTCCGAAGAACCATTTTCGCTTCCGGACCTTTTTTTTTTTTTTTCTCTTTTTACAATATCGTACTGTTATATGCGTATATCTCTCTCTGTGTCTCTTTCTCTCTTTCTCTCTCTCTCTCTCTCTCTCTCTCTCATTAGACACACACGTTTTCCTTTCATCCTCACAAAAGCAGCAGGTGTTTTCAAGGTCATTATCAGGCAACGCACCCCTTGCTCGGAAATCTAATTTGGAGATCAATTTGAGATCGGTGAATCTGATGAATCTGAAAATAATTAAATTTGCCCCGTCTTTTTTAATCTCTCCCCCGGTTCCTGGGTGAGCCACCTCCCTCTGCCCCCCCCCCCCCCCCTCACCCCCACCCCCCCCACCCATCTGTCTCTACCTCCCGCCTTGCCTCCTCTATTCTCCCCCTGTTTTTTTTTTTCTTGCTGGATCCCTCCCTGCCGCTCCCAGTGAGCGATGCACTGAAGCTTGTAAAAGCAAATAGCAGGAGTGCTTATCCACAGTAAATGTTTCCCTGCTGCCATCGGGAGGGGGGGGGGAGTGATTTAAATATTTATCACCTGTAATGATTGTCACGCCACCCCCCACCACCTGCTGTTTAGGTCACACATGCACACACACACACACACACAGAGGGAGAGAGAGAGAGAGAGAGAGGGAGTGCTAATGCATATTTATCGCCTTGCTTCTCACCTCTCCCATATAAAACAAGGATGGGGAAATAAAACAAGAGGAGAGATCATATGGACTTTCACTGCTGCTTTCATGCTGTAATCCTGTGAGGATTTTCATAACTGAGAGACAGAATTCCCCCAGGGAATGCAAAAAAAAAACAAAAAACCCCAATATAGTTAATTCAAAGTGGTAATCTGCAAGATCCTCCGTTTTTTCATGGTCTCCATCTTTGTCCCTCAGCCTCACTGCTGTGGTGTTTCTGCCCTGCTCTTCCCTCTAGGGCTGCAACTAGCAATTATTTTCATTGTCGATTCACCTGTCGATTATTTTCTCGATTAATCGATTAGTTGTTTGGTCTATAAAATGTCAGAAAATGGTGAAAAATGTGGATCAGTGTTTCCCAAAGCCCAAGATGACGTCCTCAAATGTCTTGTTTTGTCCACAACCCAAAGATATTCAGTTTACTGTCATAGAGGAGGAAAGAAACCAGAAAATATTCACATTTAAGAAGCTGGAATCAGAGAGTTTTGACTTATTTTTCTTTAAAAAATTACTCAAACCGATTAATCGATTATCAAAATAGTTGGCGATTAATTTAAGAGTTGACAACTAATCGATTAATCGTTGCAGCTCTACTTCCCACAGATCACCTGTCAATCAAACAGTGTGGGCGGAGCTTGGATTTTCTGTCGATGCAGTTTGAGTTTCTCTTGTCTCTGTCTGTTCAGCCATGGTGGCTATCGCTGCTCATGCTAACTACCCAGTTCTTCTTCTTCTTCTATTGATTCCAAACAAACCGGAAACGTAAAACGCATCACTTCCTGTGCGGCAGAGGATTTTTCCCGGGAAAGAGCGACCAGACACCGGCTGGTTAGAACAGACAGAGGAGAAGCTTTATGAACTGGAGATACAGTAGGTTGGATCACTGCTGAGTTAGAGCAGGCAGAGAGAGAGGAGCAAAACTGACATTTATTTATAGGAAGATGTCACAGATTATTACTTTAATTGTTGTGTGTTAAAATCCAAAGACTTAACAGCTAATCATTTCTTTCAATCCTTTGTTTGCCCTTTACAGCAAGGTTATTATAGTTATAATACATTTTTCATTAGTTTTTATTTTTATTTTGTTTTGACTTTTTGTTTTCAATTTCAGTTTAGTTTTAATTCGTTTTCAAAGCGGGTTTGCTAGTTTAGTTTAGTTTTTGAAAATGCTTACTTTTAGTTTAGTTTTTATTAGTTTCAGTGTTAGTTTTAGTAATGTCTTTAGACGAAAACTAAAGACATTTTCTCTATAATTTTAGTTTATTTTAGTTAGTTTTGTAAACACACAATACAGTTTCAGTTAGTTATCGTTTTTTTTGTTTTCATTTCAGTTAACGAAAATGTTTTTTCACACCTAGTTTTCGTTATTCCGTTACGATAATAACCTTGCTTTACAGTCCTTACATTTCTTTAAAAGCCACAGCTTAATCACCTACAGCAGTGATGCTCAACCTCTCAGACCCAAATCGGAGAATATTTATACTGTTAGAAATGATTTTGTCCAGAATTCCATCACTATCTGTATTGTAGGATTAGAGATAACAGTGAAACTATGATCAGAACAGCCATTCTTCTACATTCTCTAATTGTGTTAACTTCTTGTAAATGAAATAATGCTGAGGTTTAACAATTCATCCGTTTGCTGGGGACCCCCTCGGAACCCCCTCAAGGACCCCCTGTCGGTCCCCGGACCCCACGTTGAGAACCGCTGACCTACAGGGTTCTTTGAGGCTTTGTGGCTGCCTCTTGACTGTTTCATCAGTCACAAGGGCTTTTTATTCATCCATTTTTTTTAGAGAAAGACCCCGGAGCCAATCGGGTCAGTATTCCACATGTAGCTCCGTAGCTTCTGTAGTTCTGTAGCTAAAATATGAACTGTACGCCTCGTTTTTGGACAGATCTCGCCCTCCCTCCCTCCTCCTCCCCCCCTCCCCTCCGGCTCCGGCTCGGTCTCTGATTGATGGTTCTGCTGATGGCGAGCTGTCGGCTTCCATTCGGCGAGGAAGGATCCGCCCGCGCTCCTCGTCCTGAATATCAAAAAAACGGCACCGCGACCTTCCTCAAACCTCCCCCCCCCACCCCCCACCCCCCCGGCTATGTGAGACACTGCGCGGGAAGGTGATACGATTCTCGACAAACTCTGTGATACAGTCTCTCCTCTCTCGTCCTCTTTGTTATGGAAAGTGTGACAGACGCTCTTCTCGGCGACACTTTTTTTTTTTTTTTAAAGCCCCGCTCCCCCCCCACCCCCCCCCACCCCCCCACTGTGTTTCTACTTGGCTGGAGTTTATTTCTCCCTTTAAAAAAGGGCCGTCTAGCTGAATAACATTGCTCTTGAGGTCTAAGACCCTCGGGAGCAGTGTAAATTCAAACAGCGGCACACTCCTCTCTCTCTCTGTGTTCCCTGTATTCCCGCCCCTCAGGACCCTACTGTACCGCATATATATCCGGGAATGTGAGTGACTTTATTGATTTTCAAAGACGGATTGATCCAATACGCTACTGATAATCAACTGTCCCCGCAGCTCCGGTGAAAGGCACCCTTGAGGTGATGCTTTACTCAAACACACAAACTTTTCTCCCGTTTCTCTGGGGTTTTTGAAAACAAGCCAGATTAAATTTCAAGGGTGTATAGAAAAAGCTCCCCGCAACTTTTACACTCCAAAAGTTCTGAATTCCGCCAAGTTGGCATACTTGGCATACTCACAGCAGGATGATTTGAAATAGAGAACTTAACGCACTGAGGAAAGAATAGATGTTCTCATCACTATCTACAGTGGAATTAAAGGCAGGTTCATGATTAAGATGTTTGGAGGTTTTCTATCAAATTGCGGCACCGAGACGCCTGGAAATGCAAATCTCAGTCCTCTAAGACCTGCGGTGCGGTTCGTTAGGAGTGAGAACGTAATCCAACCAAGTACAGGAAACCACCACAAAGGATTATGGGTAGAAGAGACAAAATGAGGATCTGGACTGATGCTCATATTCAGCTATTTCTTCACAAGTTCTTAACGTGAACACCAGAGAAGAAGAATCCATCATGGGACTGGAATCAGATTTGTTTTGACTCCACCCCCCACCAGCAAAATCTCCGTCCAGTGAACAAGCTACTTTTGAGTAATGTGACTTTTGTTTACAAGCCCTGGTTCACTTGTAATTGGGCAGCGAGAACCTAAACAAACCAAGAAGAAAAAAAGTCAACTTTTGCGAAAGAATACCAGCTTCTTTCAGCTGTATGCATTTGACTGATAAGCTCTGCCTGCACTCTGCACCAATAGCACTTTCTGTACACCCTTTACACCAATAATAATAATAATAATAATAACAACCTTTATTTGTATAGCACCTTTCATACACAGCATGCAGCTCAAAGTGCTTTACATCAATAGAAGGCAGATAAAAGACAGATAAAAAGATAAAATTCATATAAAAGAACAAGCAAAATGCACTGAATTAAAAGAAACAAATCAAGTAAAATAGAAAGATAGAAGAACACAACAAATACTCCCACTTTTAGATGCACATTGTGAGTGAACCCATATGTTTTTCTGTAATTTTCTTTCCCCCTGTCCTTCCTGATTCTACTCTTCATCTGATATTTACGTCAGATCTCACTGCCTAAGACAGACGAGAATTGTAGATTCTCCTCTTGGTCAAATGATTGTCTCAGCCCCCTCCCCCGTCACAAAATACTTCAAATATTCAGATGACACAGCCATACTTGCACTCCTTAAGGACAATAACTCAGTCACAGCCTATCAACACTCCATCTCCCACTTCACTCAGTGGTGTGCAGAGAACCACCTACACCTCAATGTCTCCAAGACAAAGGAGCTCCTCATCGATGTCCGCAATAAACCCAGCACCCCCCACCGCCTCTTGTATTTCTGAATTTATACTGCTCTGAAGTGTCCCACGGTCCAGGCTCATAACAAAGGGGGACCGCGCTTTTACCGCTTTAGCTCCAACACTATGGGACCGCCTCCCCCTCACTGGCAGGTCAGCTGAGTCGGTACCACATTTTAAAAAAGTTTTAAAAACCCACTTCCCGCAATTCCTATTGGTTTTATTTATCTTTTCATTTTGTTTTGTTGTTTATATTGCTTTTAATTGTTGAGTGTTTGTTTCCGTTTATAAATTGTGTTTTTACTTGCTGTTTTCATTCTGTGTACTATTATGCATTTTTATTAACAACTGTGAAGCACTTTGTGACTGCTGTTTGGAGAAGTGCTACATAAATAAAGTAAACTAAACTCAACTAAACTCATCTCCATCAACAGTGAAACAGTCGAGATGGTGGAGAGCTTCAAATACCTTGGAATCACCCTGGACAATAAACTCAGCTTTGACCACCGACATCCATAAACACTGTCAACAGACTGGCTCTCCACCATCCGGAAACTGAGGACACTTTCTGTCCCCCCCCCCCCCCCTCCCCCCCTCCCCCCCTCCCCCTCCTGCTCCTCCTGTACAGGAGCATCATGGAAGCCCATTCTCCTCTACTGTTCCTCATGCTATTTCACCATGCTCACTGTCACCAACAGAAACAAACTCAATCAAAATCACACACGTTGCCTCTAAAGCCCTATTCTCACGGGACCAGTATTACCTGGGGACCTCTAGTAATTTGTAATAATTGCGGAGTTCACCTGTGATCTTAATCCCGTGCGAATCTGCCATGTTGCCATTTTTCTATCCTTCAACAGGCTCAACAGTTATTATGTGGCAGCCTATTAACAGTAACGTTAGGCCTGTTGTGATGTTACGCAGAGCCTTTGACATCATATCCGGGGGATAATGTCAGTAAATTCGAGTAAAATACAGACTTTGTTTATCCTGTGCGAATGTGCCGCATGAAACACAGACATGGGGGGGGTAATTTCTAAATCACATGAGGTCCCCAGGTGATACTAGTCCCGTGCGAATAGGGCTTAAGACCATCAGTCTCCCTACTCCTAACCTCCCAGCTCTCATTGACACTGCAATCACCCGTGAAGCATCTGGCCATCTATCTATCTATCTATCTATCTATCTATCTATCTATCTATCTATCTATCTATTTATCTAGCACAGAGGCCACCTGTCCTGTCTATTTTTGTTAAAAGATGTTGTTTAAAGATGGATAGCTGAAGTCTTTGGGGTCTGTTATTGTTTTTGTTTGTTTTGTGTTTTGTGTTGTATATTATTGTTTTCTATGGCATTTTAAAATGTATGCATGGTTGTATGTAAGTGTATGGTTGTATTTTATAAATGCGTATGTATGAGTATGAGTGTATGGGTGCATGTGTGTATATAGATATGTATAGTTTTACATTTTTATGATGTACAATCGTGTATAGATATATTTCTATTTTTATTCATGTAAATTCTGCTTCTATTCAGTTGTTAACTGTGAGCATGAATACTAATAAACTCAAACTCAAACTCGTTATGTGATATGTGCATTCTTGTTCTTATTGTTTTGTTTTTAATGATTGTCTGTACCTTAAATTGCATCCTATCCATGTGGGATAAATAAAGTTGCATAGAATTGAATTGAATTGAACTGTTTGATCACACCCTAAGCAAACCAAAAAGCACAATACTGTGAGATAGCCTTCAGATGAGTGTGATTTTTAAGAGAAACTATAAATTTGCTGGTTCAATTCCCACACCAACAGCATCCATCTTCTGACACAAACCTGACTCCGTCCCTCTGCTTGGCACACAGTATCAAAGTGAGATTAGTGGATTGGCTCTGCAGTGTACTGGCTACCAATCAAGAAATGTCAATGGAGCAGAGCTTAGAAGGATAGAGAGAAAGGTGCATCAGCGGACGCTCTAGGAGATTACACAGAAGAATCCATGTAGACTTGACTCTACATTACACTCTAACCTCTTAATGCACGCTCACACACACAGGTTTGTATCATTAGACTTGTGAGGACTTTCATTGACTACATTCATTCCTTAAACCCTAACCTCTAACCTTAGGATAACACTGGTGTTATTTGGGTTTTTTACCTATCTCCATTATTGCCCATGAAAAGTCTAACCACACCGGTGTATTTGCCAGTCAGAAGCTCCTACTGTCTGTTCTACTGCAGGTTTGCACAACCTCCCAGAGGTCATAGGCTCCTGTTGTTTTCAAAAATACATTAAAAACAGCTCAAAGACAAACTGCTGCCATACTACTAGCGTAATACATCATACTGAACAGCACACATATTGCAGTTTTTCCTCGTTTTAATGCGGAGGTCAAATGAATGGTTGACAAATGTGCAGAAATTGAGAAGACGTCTGAGCCCTGAATGACTATTGAACAAAATTTAAACAGAATGAAAAAAAAAAAATCCTTATAAGAAAACACTGTTTAAGTGTGGTCTCTGACTGATGGATTTCAAATCAAGATGAATTAATTCATAATGCTTCATAAATCTCTGCTGTCTGATGAGGAAATGAAGGTGACCAAACTGGTTGGTTTGAAGCAAAACTGATGAGGTTTGATGAATATTTGAATTACGTGCACACATGGATTGGTGAAATAAAATCTCCCATCACTAATGTTGCTAATGCAGCTGCTAATGATAGCCTGTTAAAGTCATCAAAGAGATCCTCAAAAGCATCAAGTACGACCTCTTGTAGGAAAAGAGTTGCTTTATTGGCTCTAAGAGAATCATTGGAGCAGAAGCATCAACCTGAAACAGAGGAAGCCAAGCTCTTCCCTGCAATGAAAGTCATAAAAGAAAAGCTGGAGCTGGAGGTCTTAACAGCAGAAATTGATGCAAAAATAAAGATTTTGGGGCGCATGAGGGATCATTTGCAGTTGGACCTAAGACACTAAAGGTCACTGAGGCCAGAACCTGCAAAAATTCAATCCCTGTTTGGTGGAGGATGAAACATGGACAAGCACTTATCTGAACTTAAAGCACAGCCAGGGTGCAAGGTCACAAAGTGGCCATCTCTGCCTGTAGGTGGTGCTAATGCCCCCAAAAACAGGTCTGACCCAGAACTACTTGCTGATGTTCTGCAGAGACAAAATGGAGAGACAGAGCTCAGTGTCAACCGGCAAAGATTGTCACTACCTTCTGTCAGAGAAGTCCCGGTGTTTTCAGGTGATGCCCGTCAATATCAATCATTCAATAGTGTGATTATGGCTCTGATAGCAAGGCAGACAGTAGCCAAGATCTGTTTTCTAAAGTAATACAGGCCTACAGATGAGCAACCAAGAGAGGTTGTATATATTGTGATGTTTTAAAGCTACACTAAGCGATTTCTTTCCGACCACTAGAGCAGTGGTTCTCAACGTGGGGTCCGGGGACCTCCAGGGGTCCCTGAGGGCGAACCAAGGGGTCCCCAGCAAACTGATGAATTGTTAAACTTCAACATTATTTAATTTACAAGAAGTTAACACAATCAGAGAATGTAGAAGAATGACTATTTTGATCATAGTTTCTCTGTTATCTCTCTACCTACAATACAGATAGTCACGGGATTCTGGATCAAAATCATACCTAACCTCATATCTATTCTCAGATTTATGTCGGAGAGACACACAGCAAAGCTACTGCGACGGAAGCCCTTAAGGACAAACCGTGCATAAAGGCTAATGGCTAAAATAAAAGTACCTACAGAGAAATATCGCTGGTTACCAGTCTCACTTTGCCAGATTTCTCTCCCGCTGAAGGTCACATGTCCCATAATAACAAGCGAAGAGGCAGGTAGCAAGCTTACTCACTCGCTTCATTGATTATGCCATTACCAGAATTACCAGAACGGAATCAGGGTGTGGAGTTTTATCATCGCTGTTCAGTGGAAACCGACATGCATTCCTGATGGACACATCAGCCCGCCTCTTGCAGAATACTGTTTGACTGTTCACATTTTTGAGACTCATCACCCAGTTGTGTCAGTTTTGGCGTAGAGAAGAAAGAAGATGACAAAATGTGTGAAACGGTCCAAAAAAACACAGGCTTTTACCAAAGATCTGAGGACCCTCTGCAGCTTGATCAATGCTTTGAAAAGCGGTTAAAGCCAGAATGACAGTGTCCGGCAGCTCAGGCATTGTAGGTTGGATGAGCGTGATCTCCTCAGATGACAGCCTCCCCTCTCCCACACAGCGGAGACACAGCGGCCCAGCCTCCAGTCTGTCACTCAACCTGACGGAGAAACAAACCCCAGGTGAAAGAAAGCGGCCCCCGATAATCCTTCAACAGCAGTATTCCCCAGAGACGTCTCGATACTCCACTACACTGTCCCCGATGAATCCGAGGAAGCGCTTCTCAGTGAGAAGACTATAAAAGAATGCGAGGTAGCTCAACACTTGATGTTTCCAAGTGTCCCTCTCAATGTTGCTTACAGTCAAAAGCACTTGAGAAGCCTCTGAAGGGGTCACCCGAGTCTGAGTACAGACAGAAGCCTCTGAGGGGTTCTGCAAAGACACGAGCCCCTTTCACACATGCAGCCTGTTCTGTACATTTAACAGAATGTGTGAACAGGAGCCGGTGTCTACATGTTGGCAAATCAGTTCCACCAATTTCACTATGCCATAACATTACAGGGTAACTTCGGTATTTTTCAACCTGGACCCTATTTTCCCATCTTTTTGTCTCTAAGTAACTAATGAGGACAACAATTTTTGAAAGCGGTCCAGTATTTTTTTTTTTTACGTTTTTCTTTACCTTTCGCTTGATCCGGTCTGTGTGTAACCAAGTCTCGCGAGAGTTGAGTTGTTGCAGGGAGTCAACTGTGGAAACGTGAGTGAGAGTTGGAGAGAGGAGCGCCGGGAGGAGTTTGTCGTGTTGGGAGTACAGAAATCGTAGCTCAGCGTTATCTAAAAGATTTTCTAAGTCATGGCTGAATATTTAGCTGATTTCGACAATGTGGATGAGGCCTTTGAATTCCCGTATTTATTTGAGCCAGAGTATACGGATGAAGAGCTCCTACAAATTGAAGAGCGGACAAGGAGAGAGAGAGAGAGGGGGGGGCAACAGGCAGAGGAGGGTGAACCAGCTGCTCTCGCCACTAGACAACGGGCTGGAGCTTTCCGTTTTTTTTTTTTTACAAAAATGTATAATTGGACAGACATAGAAATAAGAGAGATCCTTGGAGTCCGGGTGGACAAAGAGATTTCGCCTTGCGTCTTCACCCACCTTCATGGTTTCAAACTGCACTGTGAATGGTAGCATTACGTTAAAAAAGCGCAAAGGCATGTCTTGCGTGAACAACAGAAACTGCCACCTTTACCAGAAACATTAAAACGTGTGTGAAAGAGGCTATACACAGCAACCTGACACTCCTCTAATACCCCAGAGTATCGGTTTCTCAGATTGATGCTTTCTGAGCGGCTAGACATGTGGGAGCTGCAGATGTGCCGAGTTCAAGTTCAAGTTTGTTTATTTATATAGCCCTTCATCACAAGCATGTCTCAGAGGACTTCACAGAGAATGGCCGTCCGTGTATCTTTGGCATCCATGCCTCATGCACTTCTCATGATGATTGCGCGCCAGAGAACTCCAGTACTGTAGTGGCACTCTCCGCATTCCACCAACAAAAAGAAAAACAACAACACTGGAATTGGAAGTTCAGGCTCGTCTTTCTTCAGCCAATCCTGGATGGAGGCACTACAGCGCCTGAAGCACAAGTCCAAAACAAAAGAACGCAAGGACGGAGGATGGATTGAGATCACAGAAGTTTACTTGCCAAATGAGGATGCTTTGGCTGGTTTCTTGACCAATGACAACAAATGGGAAGACCCAAGACTCTGCATCAAGTCCAGACAGCACTATAGTCTATAGTAACAGTAAAACGGAAATTCAACAGTTGTTTGTCTTAATTGATCGCTTGCGCAATGTCAAGCACACAGTCCATGTCAAACTGTAAAGAAGCATCAATTGCTTGCTTTCACAAGAAGTTTGTTCTCTCAAAGTCGACTTGGGGAGATCCTTCTCAACAAGGACACAACAATCAACTCGGCTTTCTTGGATTTGATGTTTAGCCGTCTGCACCCTACGCACATGCTGCACAGCCCCTACACAGACCATCACTACACAGAGCTATGAAACAGGTAAACAGACTCCTTCGCAAGAACGTGGTAAGAATGCGAGCCTAAAACGGTATTTCTAAAACGGAGAGTTCCGGTCCTTGATTATGATTGGCTGAGCCACGTTCGAAGCCGCATCACATCAGTATTACTGCGCCAAACAAATTGTTTCAAAATGTCAGATTTTGTTGTTACTTTCGATTTACTGGGTGGGCTAAGCCTGGATGAGTGGTTGAAAGAGATGGACAGGATGGAGGAGGAAGATAAAAAAGAAAGGACACAAGTCAAGAAACGAAGCCGGGACCGTTAAACAGACTATGTGGTCCGTTCGCTGTTTTCAGACCCGGTGTGTCGAGAAAGATCTGGCTATTGATTTTAAATCAATCACCAAAATGGAGCTAAACCAGGCTCTCCGTCAGTTTTATTCCACTGTGAAAAACGGGAAAGGTGAACCCTATGGTTTCAGCAGTTATGTTGGCCTGCGGGCGGGGCTTAACCGGTACATCAATGAGCCACCGATCAGCCGATCCTGGTGTCTGTTGAAAGATCCCGAGTTAATCACTAGGAACAACGTTTTCGTTGGAGTAGTGAAAAAACTTTGCCGAGAAGGACGCGACAAAAGCTGGTTCTGTGTCGTGCCTAACAACGCCCCTTAGCTGTTCTAAAATCACTGTAAACCACGGCCTCTTGGGGCTTATTGCTTTAATATGATAATGGTAGCCAAACTCATAACAGTATATATGATAGTGGTAGGCTATACTGAACAGCACAATCAAAGTGCATTCTTTTGTTTTACCACAAGTCCACTGCATTCATGTAGCCTACATCCACTTCTCTGTTCAGTCCAGTCCTTTTTCTGGCAGCAGAAAAATGGCCAAAGTGAAAAAGAATGAAGAGAAGAGAATGAAAAAGTCGTCTTAAATTTGGCACTATTTTACCAAAGTTACTGAGTGTGTGGTGCTCACTCAGCAGAAGCAAGCTGCACAACTCAACCACCTGCATGACAGAGCATTTACAGCTCAAACACCCCGGAGCCAACGTGCATTTATCAAAAAAGTGGCATTTCGATTTTTCAATACATTTTTGATCACACTGAAATGTTGAAAAAAGTGTGTTCTCGATTATAGATTATTTGAATATTCAGTGTAAAATTTGACAGATTATTCAAACATGAAACCAATCGAGAGTTGCAGCACAAAAAACACGAAAAGGCCAAAAGTCCCCGGCCTGATTTCCCAGCGCACCACAGCCAGTCACAGTCAACAGCTGGGCGGCTTCTCACAGCTGAAAGCTACACAGCCGATTCAAGATCAAGTCATCGTGTCTCTGTCTGGAAACCCAAATGGATCTCTCCGCCTGAAAATAGCAGCAGAGTTGAAAAACACACATATAAGTGCTGACAATTCTGTATAAAGCCCCATCATTTTACTTGGTGGGAGAATGAATTGTTGGCAGGGATTTTCTGTGGACTGTGGCAGAGGAAAGCGAGCCGTGGCTGACAGGCTCTTTGTAACCCAAAAAACTCAGCTCTTTAATGTAAGAGTAAGGAGCCAATATGTCCTGACTTTGGAGGAATTTCCTAATCTTTTTTTTTTGTCCAGTGTTAAACGAGTGTGAACTCTGCCAATTAATGTTCATGGCAATTTTATCCTGGTTCTAATTTTAATAATCCATCACATACTTTTCCCTGGATTTTATGTGCAAATCCTGGTTTACTGTCACCAACTAACAGCTGAAACACCTTTGACTGAATAGTGTCTCTATTAGACTGAATAGTGTCACTTTGGTTGTTTACAGAATTTTGCACCTCATCAAATATGCTAATCACTCACCTAACCCTCATGCTTGTATTTTCCAAAATCACATCATCTTGATCTTCTCTCGTTTCTGAAATTGAGTCACTTTTTTCTGTGCTTGGAGTATTTAAAGTCAGTATCTTTACTTTTACTTAAGTATGTTTTTACTGGAGTACTGTAGTTCACTACATATTAAATCCATACAGAGTACATACACATCAGAAACTGAACAATAGCAAACTGACAAATTGTGGAGCCATTCACAGTCAACGGTCAGTCAGAGTAATCTGGCTTTACTTTGTTTGTGCACTTTTTTTTGTTATTGAAAACATTTCCAATTAAAATAACCTAGTTTCTGTCCTCTCGTCCTTTTAGAATTGCATCGAAAAGATCACATCTTTAGTAATTTTTACTCTGAGGACATTTTCAATGAGCTACTGTTTACTTTTACTTAACTAGATTTTTACACCAGTACTTTTACTTCTATTTAAGTAAAATAACAATACTTGAGTAGGACATTCTAATACTCTTTCCACCACAGTCTACACTCCTCTCACCACCAGCAGCATCTAGACTCCTATCACATGTTACCTTCATGGGGTAGCAACCGCATGGATATAACTTCATGATGGGATCTAATCGCCAGATCCTTTTCAGTAAATTCTGGACTCTTCTATAGATTCAGTCACACACATTAAACTTGTCATCCATCCTTCAAATTCTCCTGATTGAAATGTGATAGTTGAGAACAACTGTAAAGACGGGAGACAGAGAGACGACATGCGACCCAGGTCCGGGACGGGATTTGAACCGTCATCATCATAACATGGTGGATGTGCATCTTAGGCGAGTGAGTCATCAGGACGCCCCCATTCCCTGTCTGTCTATCCTTGTGAGGACATTTTGATTTGTTACCTCCACCAAGGACGTTATGTTTTCAGTGCCTTTTGTTTGTCTGTTAGCAGGATTACGGAAAAACTACTGGCCCGATTTTCATGAAACTTGGTGGAAGGGTGTAGCATGGGCCATGGAAGAACCCATTAAATGTTGGAGCGGATCCGAATCCGACTCACGAACAAACAATAACAGCATGAACCTTGGCGGAGGTCTGCGCTCTCCAAGTGACCTTCTAGTTTTGTTTTTTTTTTGCAACCAAATTTTATTCAACAATCTGCACATATGATGAAACAGTATTACAGATTCATACTTTTCCCCCCATTATCTCCTCTTAGCCCCCCAGCATTCCCCTCCCTGCTCATAGAAACAAAATAATAATAAGTAAATACAATAGATAATAACAACAACAATAATGCCCTTCTAGTTTTACATGTAAAACAAATGAATCAAGATATCTTTGTGCAGATTTCCCTTTTTTGGTTCTTGAATTAAGCCTATTTGAAATCGCACCAGATAAACATTAGGTTCATTTTCTTACCCATGAACTCTCTCTTAGTCATGTACTTTTAAGGACAAAATGTCCTCACAGGGGGGGGGGGTTTCCTGACGACTCACCTGCCTTAGATGCTCACAATGTTACGGTGCCATCCTTGGTTCCAGATATCTAGATATCTTCACTGATTTATTTGACATGACAAAACCATGTGACTCCACAGTACCACACCGCCACTTGCTTTCTTCACTTCACAGCAGACTCCACATTGGGAGGAAAAGAATTGTGCCAATGCAAATGAGGTTTACCCACCAGCTTATTTGTACTGTTTAGGCTTCAGTGTATTTTCCTCATACATATTGTTCTGTTTGCATGCCAGTTGCCAAAATATGAACAGTGTCTGTATGCGGCCGTCATTAGCATTTCAATACAGGATGTATCGGTGTATATTTGTGTTTACAGCTGACAGAGTTGAGTAGCTGGGTTATGAATTTCTCCGTACTGTCAGGATGACACAAATACACTACCGCCCCTCCCACCACCACCTTCACACTACCTTCTACACACACACAGAGACACTCAAAGGTGCCCAGATACATAAGTATTTCTGCTCTATTTCACGTAATAACATCTTGCTGTCTCTCTCGTTTGCAGGGAACACACTGTACTGTACGGGTACATGGCGTGCTGTGCTGCGGTGTCAGCCGAGGGTCATCGTCAGCCGTGGGTGTGTGAATCATTATGTATTTTTGAAGCGTCATCACGATCATCACACTGCAACTCCTCCACCGATGAGAGAACATTTAGCTTAAGGTGAATGTAGACGATTTGTGCGATTTTATCCGTCTTGATGCCGTCCCAGACAATTCTTCCAGTGTGAACGATGGTCGGCATCCACAGAGTCCTGGCAAAGGTGTGTCAGTGTAGGGCTGGGCAGTATATTGATATTATATCGATATTGTGATATGAGACTAGATATCGTCTTAGATTTTGGATATGGTAATATGGTGATATGGCATAAGTGTCTTTTCCTGGTTTTAAAGGCTGCATTACAGTAAAGTGATGTCATTTTCTGAACTCACCAGACTGTTCTAGCTGTTCTATTATTTGCCTTTACCCACTTAGTCATTATATCCACATTACTGATGATTATTTATCAAAAATCTCATTGTGTAAATATTTTGTGAAAGGTCCATATTCGCGTAGTGTGACCGTTGCCACGACGCTGTTCTGTTGAGTGAACCAATGGGAGCGCGGCAGGAAATGACGGCATGTAGCGCACAAACAAAACAAGACCAAACATGTCTCAAAACTAAAAAAGAAAGACGTGACCCAACGTGCTAAAATCTGTTATACTGAGAGATACAGGAGCTCACCAAGCCCCTATATGTGCAGACAGCGGATTTTAGATTTGAGATATTAGATTTTAGCTTAGATAATTGCAACATTTTACAAATTTTTGTCTACTTAGTATTGATGTTTTATTGTAATAGCAAAATAATTCAGTGTTTTTAATGACAATTGTCCTCATGAACCTGTAATAATAATGCTGAAAGGTCAATAAACAAATAAAATGTACTGTTTATACATTAAATTAAATTATACATTAAAAGAGGGCAGACTCTTCTTTTTGGGCTTCTTGAGGCAGAATGTCTCCTGACATAAAGTGAATACAAAAGATCATCACAATCTGTAAACAGCTTTCAGTTAGTCTTACAGAGCCGGACCTTTCTGCACAATTTGTTTCACTTTGTCTGAGGTTTGGCTCAAGCTTTTTATCAGGGAGGAACAAGGGGAACGTCAAGGCATTCCGGGAGATCGTTTTGGATTTGTTCAGCCAATCAAAACGATCACTTACAAAACACTGACAATGGAAAAGCAGGCAAGAGAGCACTATCCTTTAAACAAATCTGTTGAAGCTGTTTCAAAGATTTTATGATTTTGAGAGATATTGTGCCTAGAGTATATTAAGAAATTGGGAGACATGCTTTTAAGTTTAAAGCACCATCAGACTGGAATAATTTGCCTAACTCATTTACATCGATTACCTCTTTCCATAACTTCATGACTTCTTTGCTTGTTTACCTTAAATCTACTTATTCTTGTTTTTGACTGTATTTTACCTTCATTTTTAGTTTATAAGTAGACTCAGTACTTTGACATAATGTTCATTTATTTTATTTCTCGTTCATTCTTTGTATTGATGACACTTGTGACAGATGTAGCGGGTGTGGTTTGGGATGGTGTGAGAGCCCTTATGTGTATGTGTATGTCCTTGTAATTGTTACTATGTTGATTGTTTTGTGTTGTTGGATTGTTTAATTTATTATCATTATTATTATTTACGTATTTTGTTTTGTTTATATGTTGTTAACTTCTATGTTTTGTGCCTGAGGACCCCGTCGAAAACGAGATGGTGCATCTCAAGGGGTTTTAATCCTCGAATTAAATTTTGAAATAAAATAAAGAACCAATACGATGAATAGATTGGCCCATTTACTGCAAGGTCCATTCTCTCTTTTATTTCTCTCCAGGAAAGCTGGTGAGCAGGTTCGCTTGCTGGTGCAGCGAGAGGAACAGCGGCATAAAGAAAGCAGAATAGATAGATGGGTTTATTTGACAAAAATTGAAAAACATACATGATAGACTAATCATGGTAACAGTCCCCATATAAGATTTTTTAAATTGTCGAGGATTAAAATCCCGTGGGCTTATTTCCATTGTGGTCCTCTTTCACAGTACAAGATGGCAGATTGAATAAGAAAGTGTCAAGCAAGAATGACATTTTGCTAAAAAAAAAACAACAACCAGTGAAACAAATAAAACAAAACAATCAAACAAATAAAACAAACAGTAAATCATGCAAACATTTATGAATCTACCAATTATTTAACAGCCATTTCTTGAGATTTAATTTAAAACACCTCTCAACCAGAGTTAGCTTAAGGGAGATAGGCAGCTTGTTCCATTGGCATGTAGCTGCATTTAAAAATGTATTTTTTCCCAAAAACATGTTTTAAATCATGTTTTAAATCTCATAGGGGTTTGAGAGGAGAAGTCCGGCTATTTGCTCCACTGGGAATAAAGCAAAGGGTTTTCCTTCTGGAAACATCTGTGGATGTGGACCAGCCTGAGGCCGCGGCCACACTGATCCATCGGGAAAACGGAACAGAATTAACGACAGATCGATTTCTGTCTGTTTGGTTTGTTTTACTAGGAGGCAGAAGAACAGGGAGGCTTTGCTCTGAAGAAGAAGAAGAAGAAACAGACTGCAGTATTAATTCAATACGAAACTGACCTGGAGTCAACCCAGCGCTACACTCCAGACTTTCTCCGTTTTATCTTTGTTTTTGGTCGTACCGCTGTGTCTGTGATCCCTGCTGAGTTTTCCACAACAAACACAGGAACGCCTCTGATTGGCTAAACGGACAGCGGCCAGATAAAGTTCAGCCGGGTTGAACTCTCTGCCCGTCAAAACAGATGAAAGTCTGACAGAGGGAGCATCATCGATCCTGTCTGGACAACAGACGGCTCTCTTTGTAAATGAATTGAAATGAACGGAGATGGACAGACACAACGGATCAGTGTGGCTGCCGTCTTGGCTGCGTGATTTTAGTGAGTGAAACTACGTTGCCTTAAAAACACACTGGATTCATTATCACGTGCCCAATCTGATACAGTAGCATACGCCACTCTTTTGGCTAGACGGGTCATTTTGCTCAATTGGAAACTTACCTTTTTGCCCTCTTACAATCATTGGGTCAGAGACTTATTAGGCTGCCTTAAACTGGAGAAACTTAAATTCAGCTCCCGTGGAAAACCTGAAGGTTTTTATGTGACCTGGTCTCCATTCTGGGCCTACTTTGAGCATGTCATCCCGTGAGCCTTTTTTTAAAAATATTTTTTATTTTTATTTTTTTTTCCCCATTCTCCAGTTTTGCCACCCTATACCTACAGTCATATACCTCTGGATGTGATGTGAGACTCTTTGGTGTTTTATTTTATATTATTTTATATATATATTTTGGGTTTGTAAACAATCCGAATGTTGTTGTGTATTTATTTGCTTTGGTGATTGTTGTGTGTTCTTATGTTGTTTATTGCCTTGTCAAATAACAAAAATCAATAAATATAATTTAAAAAAAAAAAACACACTGGATTCCCCTTCAGCAGGGCTCTGAACAGTGCAGACTGTAATTCACCTAAATACTGAGCATCGCAAGAAGTTGCACACAAACAAACAAACTAGGGATGTTAATGATTAATCGCCGTTAAGAATTTGATGGATCGAGCATATATTAACTGATTAATCGACAATGTAGGCTATGTGATATTTCTCATTTTTTGCTGAAATGATTTACCACCACAAGGGAGCAATTTAACTTTCACCGCTGATACAGAGGAAGAAGAAAGACAAGCAAGCGGGTGAAAAGTCCAGTGTGGGAGCATCACACCTGAAAAGACAACAGGATTCATTGTAAACATTGTAATACAAAGTTGAAATACGCCTACAAGCACAATGACAGGGAATGCAGGAATATCTTTTAAGTTTTGCTTGGTTGATTAACTTGTTGAGTCGGCCTAAAGACAGGTGGAAAAACACACATTTTCTATTTTCTATGTCAAAAGCTGTTTTTTAAATAATGATTAATGTGACTGACGGTCGATTAAGGAAACTGATTAAAATTTGCATCCCTAAAACAAACAAACAAACACACAGAGCCTGGTTCTTACTGAGGTGCAATCCATTTCAAGTATTCAGTAAGATGCAAACTGATGACACATCTCAGGCATCGCAACATTAACCAATGTGTGGCTCACTAGTTTAACACAGTCTCTAAACACTATGGCTTGCAGAGATCACACACACCCACCCCATTCCAAACATCCCTTAATAGACTAATTTAGTTGTCCCATAAATGCATTAGAATGCACATTATCAAATCACCTTTGCATGATTTGATAACCTTGAAAAAAATATTTTGTCTGGGTTTGATAACAAAGCTGTCAGCCTTTCAGGAAAGCAAATGAAGAAATCAGCCAGTGAACGTTATCTGGCTTTTTACTATGGATGTGCATTACTAATGCAGAACATATTTAAACTTATCATCAGGTCAAACATTCACACTGCCTGCTTATTTAAGTCTTATCTCGAGCCAAACCCCCAGCAATGAGACCCAATCTGAGATCTGACAGGATTTAACGAGGCCTGTTAAATTCAGTGTCTCCAGGACCTCACGGATTATGTTTTAATTATAAAAAAAAAAAATCTCCCAAACCCAACTGACTTAACTCATAGACCCTTATCTTTACCAACCTTATTTATTTTTTGTCATATCACAGTTAAAACATGGGCGTTTCTCATTAACTTTTTTTTTTTTCCTACTGCATCAAAATACCTGAAAGTGTCCCATAATACGTCTTGGAAGCACATCTCCCTTCATGTGTTTCTGTTCCCCGTCAAGTCGAGGAAATGAGGAGGAGAAGACTGAAAGCTCCTCAGAGACGAGTCGCTGTCATGTCAGCTGCTGTCAGTCTTTGGTCTTTTGGCCTCGAGAACAGGAGGCCAAGAAACTGTCATGGCTGCATATTGAACCATGAAGCTTGATGCCCTGATCATTTTGTGTGTGTGTGTGTGTGTGTTACAGTTTGTGTTAGTCAGCATATCCCTAAGGATCTTCTACAAAACACACATAGGTACTAAGATTTGGCGATAGGACGAATATATATCGGCTATTGGCTGAGTCCATCGCTGGTAGATTTTTTTTGGGTGATTTTTGACATTTTATTTTGCTAATTTAATGCTAAATAATTAACCTGTAAAGCGCAAATTCAAAGCATGCGCGAGTAAGAACTGGCAGTTGGAGTTGGGCCATATTTTGCACGTTCTTGTTGCACTGATTTCCGACGAGTCTTTCACAAAACAGGGCAGTGAGCGACTAAATGACAACTAAGCCTCTTTAGTGGTTGCTGTCCGATCGATCGGTGCCGAAAAGCAACGTCAATTCATAAATCGTATTTGAGAATAGGGCTGCAACTAACGATTATTTTCACTGTCGATTAATCTGTCGGTTATTTTCTCGATTAATCGATTAGTTGTTTGGTCTATAAAATGTCGGAAACGGTGAAAAATGTGGATCAGTGTTTCCCAAAGCCCAAGATGACGTCCTCAAATGTCTTGTTTTGTCCACAACCCAAAGATATTCAGTTTACTGTCATAGAGGAGGAAAGAAACCAGAAAATATTCACATTTAAGAAGCTGGAATCAGAGAATTTTGACTTATTTTTCTTAAAAAATTACTCAAACCGATTAATCAATTATCAAAATAGTTGGCGATTAATTTAATAGTTGACAACTTGAGAACTAGACCAAAAGCTGTATGTGCACCCTGATCATTTAATAGCATAATATGTTATCCCCACCTGTTTGTTCGACTCTTTTTCAGATCGTGTCGGAGCTGTTCAGCCTGTCTGCGCTCGTTTGCAAAGACGGCAAATTACTTCATTTAGGTCCTTTAACCCTTTGATGAACAACATGGGTCAAAAGTGACCCGACTGAGTTTTTATTTTCTATATCTTTGCAATAAATTAATTTCATCATTCAGTATTCCAGGTATTCCTCAATTAACTTGTTTTTGATCATCACAACTCCTTATTTTCATTTTTCCTTTCTTACTTTTTGAATAAAAACAATTTTTGTATCACTACCCTTCTAATGCACAACATGGGTCAAAAATGACCCGTATTCATTATTATGTTATTTCATGCATGGCTGAGTGTTTCTTTGCTATATCTTTGAAATAAATGTATTTTATCATTTAATATTCCAGGTATTCATTAAATATCTTGTTTTTGATTACACACAAATCATTATTTTTATTTTTCCTTCCTTACTTTATGAACAAACATAGTTTTTGTATTTCTACATCAATTTTACACACATGGGTCAAAAATGACCCATATGTATTCACTATGGAATTTGATAGGAACTTTTGATATTTGTAAATGTTTACAGTTAGGAACATATTTACTGCGGACAACTATTCACCTGCCACACATTTCACAACTCAACACGGCTGCTTTTGCACATCTGATGCATGTAAGTCTTATTTTACAATTGTTTTACCTAAGAAAATGTTTGATATCTTGTGAAAGATAACTGTACATAATATTTGAACATTAGGTTAAGGTTACCTTGACATCCACTACTAGTGAGAAAGAGAAATATGTCCAGTACTATTAGCTAGCTAGCTGTTGACATATTCTCTTCTAGCTAGCTGGTGAGAAAGAGAAATATGTCCAATACTATTAGCTAGCTAGCTGTTGAAATATTCTATTCTAGCTAGCTAAAGTTAGCTAGGTCAACAAAATAAAACTTGAAATAGAACAGTATATACTTGATCAACTGATTGATGTGCATTTGAAAATATTCTTGTGCTTTTCATTTTCTTTATCCAGAGTGTTAGTATGGCTGGTCCCAGTCATAAAAGATTTACGGCTAAAATGGTCATAGAGATGCTGCATAAAGAACAGGATGAGGAAGATGAGGAAGCAATTCTTGGTCCTGATTCTGAGTCTGAAGTCTCTGATGCTGATGACCTAGACTATGTGCCACAAGCACAAGCTGGAGTTGTGGGTGTGTCCTTGAATCCAGCTCTCCTAGATGAAGAAGACTCCTTTGATGACATAGAGGATGTGTCTGATGAGTCCTCTGAAGAAGAAACTCAGACCCAGTCCAATAGATTGAGTAAAAAGGGGTCTTACTGGAACGAGCATCCCCCCACTCAGGGCAGAACAAGAAGCCACAACATCCTGAGGAGCTGCCCAGGACCTGCACCTGGTTCAACAGCTGTTTCACCAAAAGATGCCTGGGACATGTTCATCAGTGACAACATCATCGAGGAGGTTCTGAAATGCACCAACTTAGAGGGACGAAGAGCAGCAGCAGCAAAAGGGAAAGAGTGGAGAAGCATCGACAAAGATGAATTCATGGCCTTTATTGGTTTGACCCTACTTGCAGGGCGGGACAAGAGCTGGGATGTCGCCATGCGGGAGCTGTTTCTGGATCCGCTGCAAAATCCGATGTACAAGGCCACCATGGGGCTCAGGAGATATGAAGATATCCGCAGGTTCTTACGGTTCGATGACAAGAGGACCAGGGCTTTGCGACTGGAAACAGACCACATGGCAGCATTCAGATATGTGTGGGACTGTTTCCTGGCCAATTGCAGAAGACGGTTCATCCCCAGTGACTGTGTCACCATAGATGAGCAGCTTGTGCCATTCCGGGGCAGGTGCAAGTTCTTGCAATACATGCCTAGCAAGCCTGCAAAGTACGGAATAAAAATCTTCTGGATGTGCGATGCGAGGGTCCCTTATGCAATAGATGGAATGGTCTACACAGGGAGACAGCCAGGAGAGGAGGTTCAGAGGAACCTTGGAGAGAATATTGTCCAACAGTTGTGCAGCGGAATCAGACAGACAGGTGAATATAGGATACAGAAGTGAATATACTCTTGAAGTTCTAACGCAACACCTAGATCATTTTTCCAATCTTTCATAGTGTGTATTTTATTTTTAATTACCATCGTGAGAAATTTATTTATTTATAAGCAAAAGAGTAGAATGGAATAAAATACAATACAATAAAATAGATAATGCATTCAGTTTATTTTAGTGTTTAGAATTTTGAGAATTCCATGTTGAGTAAATTTACCATTTGTTTTTGTTTTTCTGTTTTGTTTTTAATCATAGGTCGCAACATCACAATGGACAACTTCTTCACCAGTGTCCCTCTGGCTGAGAAACTCCTTGAGAAGAACCTGACCATTGTGGGGACCCTTCGCCAGAACAAGCCGGACATACCGCCTGTCATGAAGCCATCCAAATCGAGGGAGATGCATAGCTCAGAATTTGGATTCAATGGCAACATGACCATGGTGAGCTATGTGCCAAGGAAGGGAAAGGCTGTTGTCCTCCTGAGCACCATGTATGATGACAAAGCAGTGGATGACAACAGTGTGAAGAAGAAACCAGAAGTGATCCAGTACTACAACAAAACAAAAGGAGGAGTGGACACAATGGATCAGATGGTTCGCACCTACTCATGTAAGCGGAGAACAAGGAGGTGGCCCATGGTGCTCTGGCACAATGTCCTGGATGTTGCCACCCTCAATGCCTACACCAACTTCACTGCACAACACCCTGATTACATGGGTGGTGTGACCAATGCACGGCGGCTCTTCATCAAGGAGCTGGGCAAAGAGCTTGTCATGCCACATATGAAGAGGCGCATGGAGGGCACGCCCCACCTCCAAAAGCATATCACAGAGGCAATGGGAAGATGTGGGATAAAAAAACAAAACGCAGCCACCACCCAGCCACAGGAGGACATCAGAGAGGAGGGCCAAGTGAAGAGGAAGAGGTGCAACATCTGCCCAGCTGCCAAAGACAGAAAGGTCAGCAGCTGGTGTTCCCAGTGCACCAGGCCTGTGTGCAAGGAGCACAAACATGTAGTTGTAATTTGTGAGGCATGTAAGCACTGAGATGGCAATTTGTGCTGTGCCCATGTGATTTTATTTTATCAGTTTTATTTTATTTTATTCAGTCACATTCACCACAGTTCACTACAGTTCCACTACAGTTACAGTACAGATACACTACAGTTCTGTTATCAGTTGTCAGTTATCAGTGATATCTGTATGTTATGTGTGACAAAGTGACAAATAAACATATTTCAAATATTAAATGTATTATTGTTTGGTCCAAATCACTGCTAAAATAATTATTTTAACAAAATTATTGTTATAGTATGTCTTTATGTTTTTTTAAATCACACTTGCATACATGGGTCATTTTTGACCCATGTGTGTAAACTTGATGTAGTAATACAAAAAATATTTTTTGTAAGAAAAGTAAGAAAGGAAAAATGAAAATAATGATTTGTGGTAATCAAAAACAAGATATTTAATGAATACTTGGAATATTAAATGATGAAATAAATTGATTTCAAAAGATATAGCAAAGAAACACTCAGCCACGCATGAAATAACATAGGAAATGAATACGGGTCATTTTTGACCCATGTTGTGCATTAGAAGGGGTTTGCATAGCTTGTGCATTAAAGGGTTAAAACCAAAATAATCCCAAATAGGGGGATTTTGTATTCTTTTTGGCAACGAGCTCTTCCGTGATTGTGAGTTTCACTGCCAAGGCCGACACTCACGCACTCTGCAGTGGCTCTGTTCATCTTGTTGTTCACGACAGAGACCGGGGGGGGGGGGGGGGGCGAACTCACAATCGTTCACAACCGAATCACAATTGAATCGCACGCGATATAGGAAAGATGAACGGCGACTGTGTGGTCAATGGTCAATCTAGAGTGGAATGTTCTTCTGTGAGATATTGTATTAAAAGAAAATAATCCCAAAAATGCCTCTTGAATCCGGTCAAGATTACAATTTCAGGTTAACAGATTCAAGATGGACCGGAGAAAAACGCAAAAATGCTGATACTCACACAGTGTCACGCACCGTGTTCTGATGCTGGTCATCCTCCTCCTCCTCCTCCTCCTCCTCGTCTTCACCGGTTTTTATCTCTGTCTCTGTGCTGACTCGTCCTCGGCTTTTATTTTCCTCTCTCTCTCTCTCTCTTTATGTTTCTCTGCACCACTTGGGTCGCTCGGCTTCATTTTTTTTTTTTTTTTTTTTTTTTTTTTTTACTTCTCTCGCAGCAACTGGTGCAGTGGCAAAGAAAATGAGGGTAAAGTCACAATAAAATGGAAAATTAGTTTTTCGACTGCCATGTCATAAAATACAGCTAAAAAAAGTACATAATTTTTTATTTTCTTGTAGATATTCTATCAAAATCCAATTACTTTTACTTCCTGGAAAACAGCATATTTCAGTGGTTACTCCATGGCTTACCAGAGGCCGTACATAAAGATTTATATATCGAACACATCAAATACATCAAGATGCTCTTAAACGTCAATCAAGTGGCAATATCTCACTAGAAGTCAAGTGAATAGTCCACTGTAGCCTGAGGAGGGTGGCCATGAAAATACAATAATAACTACTAATTAATAAGAGGAGATGTGTTTTTCAATAAGTAAATATATTTTAAATTATGAAAAACACGCTTACACTTGATAGCTATTACTTAATAATCTTGTTTTTTTGCGGGGCCCAAGGCAGTCGCCTACCTTTGCCTGATGGTAAGACCGAACACACCTTCAGCTTAGATTTCATTTTAACAAAAATTAGACCCATAGAGGCTGTTAAACGCACAGTATGTCATTCCTTCCTCACTCTCTGACGGATCATCTGGTGTTTCCCGTGTTTCCCCGGAAGTTAGGGGGTAAAGGGGATATGACGCCATGACAGGAAGTTAGGGGGTAAAGGGGACATGACGCCATGACAGGAAGTTAGGGGGTAAAGGGGATATGACGCCATGACAGGAAGTTAGGGGGTAAAGGGGATATGACGCCATTGACAGGAGACCAAATGAAACGCACCGTTACCTTGAATAAAATGACGGATTTCTCTGGGTTTGAACATTGTTGGAAACATTTGGGATAATGTAAGTACACAACTCAAAAAAATATATAACATAGATCTAGTCGTTTTTAGATGTTTTAATGCGGAAATGTTACATATTATACCTTTAAATAATATATATACTGTATATAATAATAACAATACATACTGTATCAAGAATACTTTTGTCAGGACAGGAGATAATGAAGTCATTTTTCTCAGTTTCACTTTGTCTTGGTCTGATGTTACTGCCCTTTAGCTCTGTAGTCACAGTCCAGATGGCCAGTCCGCCTCTGTCCATATGTTAGGGTTTTTGTTTGTTTATGTATTGTTTGTTCTATGATCTGTGGCGTCTTACGTCTTATTCGTCTTACGTCTTATCGTGTTTGTTGCTGCAGCCTCATTTTCCCCCCTAGAGGTGACGGTGAAGATCGTCCCGCACCGTCCCGTCCCGCACGTGTGATCCCCCCGGGACACGTCGGCGGGAGTTCAGATCGGTGTTTTTCTGGATCCCGTCTCTGTGCATGTTTATCCTGTCCGGAGCCAGATAGCGCAGCGTGAATAATAGAGCGGGGGTGGGGGGGGGGGGAGAGAGAGAGAGAGCGGGCCAATCTGCTGCATTAAGAGATAAGAGGCGAGGGTTACGACAGAACAGCCAAATGCCAGGCTGTCACCGTCACCCTGATGAGTCACCGGGGGGGCTGAGGAGCTGTGACATTTTCCACCAGGGACCGAGGTGTGAAGGATGGGCGCGGGGGGGAATGGGGGGTAGGGGGGGTGGTAGTCGTCGTCACGGCAGCAGAGACCTGGACGTGTGCCTGGCCCGGAGATTAAAGGCCCCCGCTTTTTACTCACTGCGGAGGAAACAAATTCCGGACAAAATGAAAAAGAACACTGTGAATTCCGACAAACGGTCACACCTTATTTCTTATCGCCACAATAGACGCCACAGCAGGGTTTCCAACTCACTTCCCATGAATGAATGGAAGTGAAGGCCATTTACCTTGTTTAGTGGTTGATTGTAGGGTTGGTTCAGGCAGGTTGGCGGTGGCAGTATGAAACAGAAAGCGGTTGAAAAACTGTATGCCGGCTTCTTCCTAACACTAAATCCTTTTCAAAATAAAAGCATCTTCCTAATGCGATCCATTACATAAATCAAATTTCATGAATCCATTTTCTACCCATCTAGAAATTACATAAATGATCTAAGACAAACAAAACCACAGGCCAAACTAAACTTGCCAATATTATCAAAATGGCTCCTACAGGCACGTTGATGAGTGAACAGGCTTGCTGTTCTAAAACTAGTTGTTTTTTTTGTAACCATTTTTTTTAAAATTAGGTTTTCAACATAACCGATCATAATTCAATAACTTCACTTATGTCATAGTGTGAGGGTCAGTGCATAAAACCCCACAACAAAAAAACAATCAAAGATATACGCATAGAAAAAAAATCATGAAAAATGACATGTCGATATCCAATCTCAGTGTATTAGACAAGACTTCAGTCTCATGATACAAACATAGGGCAGTGGAAATTAAAGTTTTATTCATTTATAGTGTCAAAATTATTGTTTTTTTTTTTTAATTAAAACAAGAAGTGGGTCCCATGTTTTATTACATTTTTGTTTGAGAAACCTTTTAGTGTGTATCTGGTTTAATTAGTTGAATACTTTATACACAAACACACACACACACACACACCAAATTTGAACTGAAATGTTTAATTTCAGTTCCAGTCCCAGCTTAATTTTGTTTAATATCGAATTAATGATTTATTTATTTATTTAATTTTGTATTTAACCTTTATTTAACCAGGCAGACCAATTAAGAACAAATTCTGAATGAATGAATAAATTAAAATAATATAACCTTTTTCAAATAATACTGTGATTTCACATTAATTATTTCCAACTGGGAGCAATTATCCAAAAACATGAAGCTGTGCAGTGAGGTTGTCTGCCACGCTGCCAGTGTGTTCAATCAGTTTGTTAGTGTATTTCATATACAGTGTGTATTTCATAATTTGGATTTGTGATGCAGCTGCAACTTTGAAAGTGAAATGTTTTGTAATCTGCTGTATATTTTTAAAAGTCCAGTCTTGGTTCATAAGGGTCCTATATTTCAGTGTAATGAGCCTCTGTGGCATTCCCCTGGATATTATGTTATGAATATTCCTCCAGAATTCATTTAAAATTAGCTGAGTGTGACCAACTAATTAATTCCTTTAATTGGCCACTGTAGAATCCCACTGTGGATCCCAGCTTGAATCCACTACCTGGGAGAAGACTAAGAAAGTCTTTTCTCCAGGTGAGTCTCAGTCAGCATGATCTCATACAGATATGTGAAATGAACACGATGTCTAAAACGGTGATTTACATTCCCCCGCAACAAATTTCAATACGTTCCTCCGCCACTAATTTAATTACGTCCCAAAGGTTGGTTAACGGTTAAATTTAGGCAAGTAAAACAAGTTAGGGTTAAGGTTATGGTGAAGTTTAGGCAAGTGAAACAACTTTGTTAAGTATGGAAGCCCATTTCCGCCAGTGTGATGAAAAAAAACGCTCCTGTAAGTCATTATAATGAGAAACCTTCTCAAAATAATGACTTAGTATCTTTGAGATAGTAAGTCATTATTTTGAGATACTAAGTCATTATTTTGAGATACCATGTCATTATTTTGAGATATCATGTAATTATTTTGAGATACCAAGTCATTATTTTGAGATACCAAGTCATTATTTGAGAAAGTTTCTCATTATGTTGAGATACCAAGTCATTATTTTGAGATATCATGTCATTATTTTGAGATACCATGTCATTATTTTGAGATACCATGTCATTATTTTGAGAAAGTTTCTCATTATAATGACTTACAGGATCTTTTTTTTTTCATCACACTGGCAGAAATGGGCTTCCATAGTTAAGGTTTGGGTTATGGTTATGGTTAGGCAACTAAAACAACTTGGTTAAGGTTAGAGAAATGGTTTGGTCATGGTTAAATAAGAAAAACATTTGTTAAAAATTAAATGTAACTTACGGTTGAAAACTCCTTTGTAAACGCTGGAAAAAACAACGTACAGCATTGGCTTCGGACTCAGCAGTAACTGTCTTTCTGTCCAAAAACTAGTTGAATTCTTCACACAGCAGCCGCCACTGTGACCGATTCATAGAATAGCTCTTGAATGACTCGGAGGGTTGGCACGCTCAGCTTGTTAGAGCATTTCTGCACCTTTATGGCGATGAAGGCTGCGTTCACACATAGCGCGGGGGGGGCGGGGGGGGGTTTCTTCTCAAAACTGCCGTCACCTTTATTACGTTAAAAGCAACGGGAAGCGGCTCAAGGCGCACAAAAAAAGGCGGCTGCTCTCAAAACATTTTCAACTTTTCAGAAAAGCACTGAGTGAGGTGAACTGCTTTGTTCTAAGCCAGCCAATCAAGGGAGAGGCGGGGTTTCATGCTGTGTTGCCCACAACAACAACAACAACAACAACAACAAAGAAAAAGAAAGTACCAGTGGAGAAATTGGTCATTGTAGTGAATTTCCATTACAGCAAAACACCGATCATAAAGAGGCAGTGTGGCATCATACTGGGTGTGTATTGGGAATATCTGGAAAGCCTTTGCTTCTTGCACAACACTGTAGTTACTGTGTTATCTGCTAGAAGTGCTAACAGTGCAAACAGTTAGCGGGCTAGCCAGCTGCTCAGCTAACATCAGATAACGTTATCGTGATCTGCTTTTTATTTCTCCAGGCAGCGCTTTTTCCACACCAAGAAACGCTATGTGTTTGTGCTCTGAGTTTTGGTTCACTAGGTTACAGTTACATCTTTAATCTACTACCTAATGGAGTGTCAGCACACAAAAAATAGGAAGCTGTACGGCAAGCCGTTTTGACATTTAATAGCTAGACTGGATATATATTGCAGATATCTGTAATTCAGTTCTTCCTAGTCAAAATGAACATTTCAGATATCCACAATGACATTCTTCCTATCCACAATTGTCATTTCAGGTATCCATAACGTCATTCTCATGTGTATTGGGCTTTCAATTTCAGATATCCACAATTACATTTCTGCAATAGAATTCTTACTAGGAAAAACTCCCATTTCAGATATCTACAATCCAATTGTTACTAGTCATAATTTTAATTTCAGATATCCAAAATGAAAAACCATTCCTATCTACCCGTCAACAGATATCCACAATACATTTGTGGATATCTGCAATTGCATTGTTTCTAGTCATAATTCTAATTGTAGATATCTGAAATTGCATTTTTACTAGTCATAATGCCAATTGTGGATATCCGTAATGACATTTTTACAAGTCACAATGTATTTTGGATATTCAAAATTACATTATGGATATCTGGAATGGTTTTTCATTTTGGATATCTGAAATTAAAATTATGACTAGTAACAATTGGATTGTAGATATCTGAAATGGGAGTTTTTCCTAGTAAGAATTCTATTGCATGTAATTGTGGATATCTGAAATTGAAAGCCCAATACACATGAATGGCAAAAGTGACGTCATTTGGCCTAGGAAGAATGACGTTGTGGATATCTGAAATGTTCTTTTTGACTAGGAAGAACTGAATTACAGATATCTGCAATATATATCCAGTCTAGCTATTAAATGTTAAAACAGCCACTTATACTTTTTAAGGATTTCTAGATATCTTAAATTTAGTTTTGACTAGTACAATCAAAGCTGTAGATATCTTTGAAATACAATTTCAAGAGAAAGAATGTTATTGTGGATATCTTTAATTACCATTCTGACTACTGAGAATACAATTTTGACTAGGAGAAATGCCGTTATGGATATCTAAAATGTAATTACAGATAGGAGTGTGGTTTGATTAAATGTTAAAACGGCTTGCCATAGAAGCTGCAGTGAGTAAACACACATTTGCACGCGGCGACGTGTTCGACTGTGTTTCTATTTCTGGCAAGTTTGACTTCTGCAGGCAGACCAGCTTCTCACCTAATCTGATTTTTGGCAAATGAGTTTTAAAGTGCACACACATGCAGACAAGCAAACGCACGCATATAAACATAAAGACAATCTCAGAAACGAGGCACACACATACACACACAGGGCAAAAAATGTTAAACACAAACGCACAAAAATATACAATATGCACATTTGCAGTCAAAGCACTGCACACACACACACAGCTCTCTCTCTGCAGGTGCTAAGGTGATAAAAGTTAAGAGTATTATGGGAGTGCTGTGAAAGTCCCTCCAGCCAGCGGGTGTGAAGAGCCGTGCCTCATTGGTTAAGGCCCTGGGCAGCGCCGGCACCATCTGTCACCGCGGCCCTTAACCGAATCCTAGAAAACCAAACGAGGAATCTGGATTTTCAAAGTGTGAGCGCGATGCTGCGGATACAGTTGCGAGGTGGCGTAAACCCCGTCCAGGTGCCATTTCCCCAGGAGGAAGGGAGTGAACGACGAGATGGGACCAGCAGGAGGGGGGACGAGTTGTTTTTTTTATTGTCAGACGGAGAAAACGATTGAGACAGAGAATAAAGAAAGTGTCTCCTGGGTCTGGACGATTCACACGATATATAAACCTCTGCTGCTCCTGTTTTAAAGGCAGACTGAGCAGGATTTTCCCCCCCTTGAAATAGCATGTTAAAATTACGTTTTCCCAGCACAAAACGGTTTACGTGAAGGAGACACGACTATAAAAAAAAAGCAAGTAGTGTCACATTGAAGCGGCACGGTGGAAAGTGAGGGTCTGATGGTCGGGGTGGTGGACGAGCATATGAGTTTGTCTTCAATGCCAGCGACTGGGGTTTAAATGGGAGATTATCTATGTTCCCAGGGTCCTATGTTCCCAGGGTGCTATGTTCCCAAGGTCCTATGTTCCCAGGGTCCTAAGTTCCCAGGGTCCTATGTTCCCAAGGTCCTATGTTCCCAGGGTCCTAAGTTCCCAGGGTCCTATGTTCCCAGGGTCCTATGTTCCCAAGGTCCTATGTTCCCAGGGTCCTATGTTCCCAAGGTCCTATGTTCCCAGGGTCCTAAGTTCACAGGGTCCTATGTTCCCAGGGTCCTATGTTCCCAAGGTCCTATGTTCCCAGGGTCCTAAGTTCACAGGGTCCTATCCCAGGGTCCTATGTTCCCAAGGTCCTACGTTCCCAGGGTCCTACGTTCCCAAGGTCCTACGTTCCCAGGGTCCTACGTTCCCAGGGTCCTACGTTCCCAAGGTCCTAAGTTCCCAAGGTCCTATGTTCCCAGAGTCCTATGTTCCCAAGGTCCTATGTTCCCAGGGTCCTAAGATCACAGATTTTTTTTTATTGGAACAAGGCTTCAAAACAGCTATATAAACACAACAAAGCCAATGGTTATTGTTTTATTTGATTTTGAAGGTCTCACACCCTAACCCTAACCCTACAACTGGGGAACATAGGACCATGGGAACATAGGACCTTTTGTCATGTTCCCATTATGTGCCATATAAAATCTGGGGAACATAGGACCCTGGGAAAATAGGAATGACTCCGTTTAAATCCCTGCATTTCTACCATGAGTCACATTTTCATTTTTTCATTCTTATTTAACCATGGCTAAACCCTTCCCTTAACCTTAACCAAGTCGTTTTACTTGCCTAAACGTAACCGTTAGACAACATTTGGAACGTAATTCAATTTGTGGTGGAGAAACGTTATTTTCCCTTGATACGTGTCCACAGCATGTAAATCGTCGTTTCAGAGGTCGTGTTCATGTCACGTATTTGTGTGAGATCACGTTGCTTTCGGCAGCAGGTGTGTCCTGCAACCAAAACCACTGCTGGGTCGTTTCTAAAAGCCTCACTGGTTGTGGTAGCGGTCTGAACTCTAATACAGAGAAACTGGAGTTCTGGTCAGAGTTAGCGTAGCTTGGTTGTAGTAGAAAAGCTGATACCGAGCTAGTTAGCCAAGCCGGCAGCTACCTGTCCAACAGAAAACAGACAGACTCCATGTCGCTCTTCATCCCCATCCTCTCCTTCAATATTCACGAGTAAAAGCCAACAGACTCTTTCTCGTTTTGGAGCGAGTCTTGTCCGCTTGGCGTTTCGCCTCACTGTACTTGCATTCTGTACCATTCTGGCGTTCAGGGGGCGTGGCTTCACATCTTGTTGAGCTAGGAGCGAGGGGTCAACTTTGAAAGTTGTGTTTACAAGCCACAACCGGCAAAATCCTGCTCAGTATGCCTTTAAATATGTACTTCAAACAGCTGATCTTTAAAGGGGCATTAGGTAAGTTATGATCGGCAACTAAGGAATTGCAGCAACCTTGAAGTCTCTGGTACAGCTGGTCATTTTGTGCTTTGGGGCAGAAAAAAAATCTGATTTAATGCACCTTTATTGTTTATTTGGATCCCCATTAGTTGTTACCAAGATAACAGCTACTCTTCCTGGGGTCCACATCGCTCTCTGCCCAAGGATCAATTAATTTGATGATCTGGATCTTTCTGCCATTAAAGTGATGTTGAACTCTGGTAGTATCTTAGGTTGTGTATCTTCCTCCATGATAAAACCCCAAAATCAGTGATTCTGTTATCCATTTGTTGCCATTGTATGGAGGAACAGCTACTCTTCCTGGGGTCCACGTTAAGAACATAAATGTATACACATGCTTTCACATACATGCATACATTACAATTACAGCAATAATCCGGTCCAACCCACCCCAATTAAAACAGTATAAACATTACAAAAACCAAATATAATTTCAACAAAACCATGTGAAACTCTCTCTCTATAGGCTACATCTCTCTCTATATGTATACATATATATGCATACACACACACACACATACATACACTTATATACACATACACACACACACACACATGCATACATACTATATAACAAGCAGTATCTATGACCATGTTTACCAAATACTCTGAGCTACCAATTTACCAATTTGACAAATTTAACAAAACCAAAGACAGAGAAAGTTACTGATTAGTTATTTTGCAGGCCTGTACCCAAGAATAACCTCTTTAGTTGCTTTTTAAAACTTTCTTTACTCGTTGCTTGAGTAATAAAGTATGGCAAACTATTCCAATGAGAGATGGCTCTATACGTAACAGTTTTTTTCATTGCATTGGTTCTAGGTTGGGGAATTGTAACATGACCCCTCCTCACTTATCTTTATTGCCACAACATGCAACTTTTAGCTTTCAGACAGGAAATATATTGCTAGTCCCGCTGTACGCCTTTCTTATCTTTCTAACCTGAAGGTCTCACTTCCAAAACATTGTTCCTAATGAAGACGCTCTAGTAGTTCAGCAGACAGTGTGCGGGAGATTTTCCTTTCTTCATGTGTTATTTTAATGTGGAAAAAAGTTGCGTATTGCAGCTGTTATAGGTCAGGACTTTGCTGATGCGGCACCTGAGGCAAGCATATGACTGAAGCTGTGGAGAAAATATTAATGACTTTCAAGGTCCCGTTTGGTCAAATTGAAGGAGCGGCGGCAGGTCGCTGTGGAGCGGCCTGTCACTGGTGTGAGGCAGCAATCTGAATTCAGTGGAACCATCTGGAGAAAACAAGGCTGAATAAACACACTGTTTAGACAGCGGGGCTGCAAGTCACCTTGGACCATGAGAGAGAGAGAGAGAGAGAGAGAGAGAGAGAGGCAGGGAATATTTTTATCCATCAATCATCCACCCTTCCATCTTTCCATCTTTGTTCCCGTTTTACATTCCTTTCATTTCATCTTTCCCTTCTCTCTCTCTCTCTCTTCATCTCTCCTTCCCTCCTTCCTTTCCTTCCGCCGCTTTTCCTCTCAGCGTGGGGTTTTTTCCGTGCCACAGCGGCGCCCGGGCGGAGGTGATGTTCACCGCAGTGGCCTCCCGTCTTCTCGGCGCTGTGATGAATCGACTGTGAGGAGGAGATTTATTCTCCTGCTGTGCTGTTGGAGGAAGACTCCGCGTGGGGGGATTTTTTTACTGTAAACCACTTCACATCCTGAGGGAGGGAGCCGGGGCAGGACCGAGGGAACGGGTGTCGACCTGCTCATCACGGGAGCGTATCTATGTTCCCAGGGTCCTATGTTTAACACAAACCCTAAACCCTAACCCTAACTAACTATATTAAGTGAATACAGAGCTGGGGAACATCTTTTTCAGGTTCCCATTATGTGCTATATAGAGCTGGGGAACATAGGACCCTGGTAACATAGGACCCTGGGAACATAGGACCCTGGTAACATAGGACCCTGGTAACATAGGAATGACTCCCTCATCACCTTATCAGCAGCAAAATAGTTGATCTGCATGGCGTTTGTATATTGAATATTATGTCTGTTTGTTTGTTTCATTATTTCAAAAAGTAACAAACAGATGTGGCTGAAATCTGGTGGGCAGATCGCTCTCTGCCCAAGGATCAGTTAATTTGAATTTGGTGATGATCTGGATCTTTCTGCCATTAAAGTGATGTTGAACTCTGGTAGTATCTTAGGTTGTGTATCTTCCTCCATGATAAAACCCCAAAATCAGTGATTCTGTTATCTGTTATCCATTTGTTGCCATTGTATGGAGGAACAGTCTGAAAATCACACTTAAACTAACACAAACAAAGCAGATTCTAACAATATACAGAAAAAATTGTCATGTTGCTAAATTGTTTTTAAGTGAATCATTTTCTTTATATTTATTAAACCTTTCTAGGGCTGCAACTAACGATTATTTTCATTGTTGATTAATCTGATTAATTTTCTCGATTAATCGATTAGTTGTTTGGTCTATAAAATGTCAGAAAATGGTGAAAAATGTGGATCAGTGTTTCCCAAAGCCCAAGATGACGTCCTCAAATGTCTTGTTTTGTCCACAACCCAAAGATATTCAGTTTACTGTCATAGAGGAGGAAAGAAACCAGAAAATATTCACATTTAAGAAGCTGGAATCAGAGAATTTTGACTTATTTTTCTTAAAAAATGACTCAAACCGATTAATCGATTATCAAAATAGTTGGCGATTCATTTAATGGTTGACAACTAATCGATTAATCGTTGCAGCTCTACCTTTCAGTTGAACAAGTGTACAACACCAACATCGGAGGAAACTTATGCTGATGGAACAAGAAAAAAATTATTGTTTTTTCTATATTGTCAGAATCTGCTTTGTCGGCATTCCTTTATGTGCTAGAAGTGATTTTCAGACTGTTCCTCCAGACAATGGCAGTGAATGGAGAGAGAAAACAACACAATTCTCCAGTCTCCTCTACCGGAGCAACAGATCACAGAACCACTGATTTTGGGGTTTTATCATGGAGGAAAAGACACAACCCAAGATCCTACCAGAGTTCAACAGACCTTTAAATGTGCAAAAAATATGCACATATTCACATGGGTCTACAGAGGGTCGTACACATGTACAGGAAGTGTCTTGGTATGTAGTTCTGGTGTTTTAAAAAATTACTTTGATTGGCCTAATGGGGGCGCTATATTTAAAGGGCAAAAGTCTTAACTGATATGCGATATCTCAAGACACCACTGGTCTGATTCTGATTAATCATGATGCTTTTTGGCTCTGTGCTCTGCCATTTAACCCTCTAGACCCCAGTAGAATTCTAGAATGTTGCTGCAGTTCACTGGGAATTCTCACTTAAATCAGCATTTTCGTGCTCATTCCAAACAAACAGCTATATCTCAAAAATAAAAATAAAAATTTGACAATCACAAATGTTTCCATTTAAAAAAACACAACTTTCCCTTTAATTTGGTACCAAATACATGGCAAGGCGATGCAGGGTGTCTCCTCACTTCAGTGTCAACATTCACAGTATGACAACAAAACAGATCCTTCCTATCTTGGCTAACGATAAGCTTTCAAAATCCATACAAAACCTCCAGCGCTTCAACCCACACAGTAATAAGATCAGACAGTAATAGTCGACAAACAAATATGACCAAAGTCGCGGCGACCCGGTCAGTCCTCCTACCGACTCTTCGGCGCACTGCCTCCCGGAAAACAGTGTCCGTCTCCAGCGGTGAGAGCCAGGTAGGTCCCGCTGTTTAGTGAAGGTGATCTTGTGTCTTGTTTTATCGAGCAAGAACAAGCGATTTCGATCAAAAGACTTCAACTCACAATGTCTTCCTAACTTTCCACTACACACGGGGGGTCAGGTTCTGTCTCACAGCACAATCTGACAGCTTCCAGAAGGTTTTAAAAGCGTGACACTTAGCCGGCGAAGCCATTTTTAGATCTACCGGTGGAGTAAACCCAGGGAAAATCAAACGTCTCAGTGTCTCCAGATACATTTTGACAACTTGAACTATGACAACTTGAAGTATATATAAAACAAAGCTGATAACTTTGATTTTCAGTTTTTGGTACATTTTAAACGATTTAAAAAATGACGGGCGCTCTTGGGCGCTATGGGGTGTAGAGGGTTAAAAAGATTATATGGATTTGGCCGATGGTTCAAACTTTGAAAGGCCAGAGCTGCTACACCGCCGGTCTGTTTTGATGAAACTCGGAGGAACGACCCATCTGGGTAACGATTGGCCCGAGGGCTTCCTGCATTCACTGTTATCTTGCTTTACACCTAAGTTTTGCACCAAAGTCTGTCACTTTTTCGGTGAGTTAGGGTTAGTTAAAAAAAGTTTCATATATACATTAGATATTCTGACACTGCATGGATTCAGGCAGCATCACCGAGTGGAGACCGAGCAGGTAATGAGATCCAGTTCCTTCTCCTCGTCAAAACATGAAGTTCCACTGAGTCTTTTTTAGATTTAGCTCCTTCTATACGTTCACTGATGGTGTTTGGACTCATGAGAGCTGGCAGGTGAAAACCGGCCTCTGAAATCTTGTTTTCCAGAGAAGTGTTGTTGGTTTGATTCGCTGTAGCATAGCACATACATTAAGGAACCGCACTGCCGCTAATCTGCTCGGCTCCTCTGAGAGAAAGGACGGTGATTGATTAGTCTGGGCTGCCTAATTACCCACATTCCACTGCAGGCTCATCAGCGCCGCAGCCTCATTGGCCGATGTCTTGTCTGTTTGGCGTTTTTGCGCCAACTAGTCTAGATTGAACTGCAGAAAATGCAGAGCAGCGTTAATGACGGGGCCCCCGAGGACTTTAATGAGAACAAGTTGCTTTTTATAGACAAGAGGAATGTCAAGGAAATTAAAAAACAGAGACGACAGGCGTATTGTGGCGTATTGTGTTGTTTTCTCACCCATCATCTGTTATGATGAGTTTCAGTTGTTGATATAAACTGTATAAATAGTAATGAAATATTGACGATTCTCATATACAACATGTTATCTCTTAAGTAATGTCTGGGAACTTGAGTTTTCTAATCATTGAGCTGCAAAGAAAACAAATCGCACAAAAGAAAAACAAGATTAATGGTTAATGTAGTAATTCATGTACAGACAGAAAATCCATTTTTTTTTGTTCTGTCCTCTCTGCACACTGTTATGTAAGATAGAATTATTGCAATTTTATTTTTAGGTAAATAAAGATGACATAACAGTAGAAAAAACAAGCCCCTGTTGTTCTCATATGTTGACTTTATCATTTGTTTTACACTGCACATCTAACCACCGTCCTTGTGGGAGGAGAAAAAAATCACACAAAATCAATTAACCATCAAGACTCTCAAATTCAAACCCTCAAACAGATACACATTCAGTCCCGTTCAATTAACTGTACTGGAAATCCAATTATGGGGGTTTTTTTGCCAGCGCTAATCCGAGTCTGGCCATCGGCGTTCCCGATAGCGAGTGTTTGCCGGGGAATTATTGTACATCCCAGCAAACCGGCTCCAATCAAAGCTCTGACTTCTGTTGAAAGTTGATGCCGCACATTAGCGAGACCACAGGGCGCTAATTCAATTAAAACAAACAGAAGCTTTGAGGTGCGCTCGATGTGCTGAGCGCGAGCAGATAGGACACAAGGTTTAGGGGGGGGGGGGTGAGGCGTCGGCAAACATTTGGCAGATCTGTTTGGGTTTTGTTTTCTTCCCTCGCTTCTCCCCCCCCCCCCGGTCATCGCTCACTCTCACGTATAAAACTCACGTATAATGATAAAAGCCTAATTAGTTTTTTTCCTCAAGTCTGTGTCTTACTAATAGATAGGAGAGATGGGATGCTCAGAGGAGACAAGGGGGAAGGATCAGAGTGTCATGAGACGCGACAACCTCCAATTACACCCAGCCAGACAGACAGCTCTCTCCGATTTGATGTACATCTCTTTCAAGTCAGGCCCGCATACAAATCACTCCCCGAATACATTCTGCACGTCCCTGAGAAGCTAAACCGTTAAGGGGTTAAAGTCGTAATCTGTGACATTGTCGTAGGGCTGGACGATAATTCAGTATTATCGTTTATCGTCTTTCAGTGGGATTATATTGTGATGATATGGTGATTTTTGGGATATGGAGACGCACAGTTCTGCTGTCTGAACTGATGAGAACAAGCTCATTTTATTTAGAAACTCAGACAAAATGAAGTCTGGTAGGAATATCACGTGAACATTTTTTAGTTTGTTTAGTTTGACATCACACCAAACATTACCATTCGGTTCAATATGATGAACATTAATTTGATTATTTAACGTGATTTCACTTATGTGAGCCATATCATACATATATCATATATATCGATATCGAAAAAAATCCTTATGATTATCGTGATATTGATTTCAACCATATCGTCCAGCCCTACATTGTCGCATAAATAAATGTCCATTTTGCTGCTGTGATTGCTACAACACAACAGTGATTCAACCTATCTCCAGTTCATAAAGCTTCTCCACTGTCTGTTCTAAACAGCCGGTGTGTCTGGTTGCTCTTTCCTGGGAAAAATCCTCTGCCGCACAGGAAGTGATGCGTTTAACGTTTCCGGTTTGTTTGGAATAAACAGAAGAAGAAGAACCGGGTAGTTAGCGTGAGCAGCGATAGCCACCATGGCTGAACAGACAGAGAAAAGAGAAACTCAAACTGCAGTGACAGAAAAATCCAAGCTCCGCCCACACTGTTTGATTGACAGGTGATCTGTGGGAAGAGCAGAGCAGAAACACCACAGAGAGGCTGAGGGACAAAGATGGAGACAAATAATGAATCTTTCTCAGTTAACCACTTAGACTCTTTTTCTGACGATGTTGGCATTTTTCTAATTAATTAAATTTGATGAGAAATGCATAATGAGAAATGAATTTCCTTCTCTGTCTGCTGACCTTTAGTGGTCAGCTCAGGCTTTGGGAAAGAGCTCAGAGAATTTTACCTATATCTTACATTGGTGAGAAGTGATGAAATATGGTCTTATGTTGTTTCTGTGGCCCTGAGATACAGTTTTGTAATAGAGGATTTCTTGTAAAAAAAAAAAAAAAAAGATATATATTATCTGCAAGAAAGAGAAAATTCACTTATTATCTAAGGCTTCATCCCAGAGCTCAGATCATTATATTACTAAAAGTTTGGATCAATGCATTTTTATGTGATGTGTTGGAATAGCGTTGGTCGGCTGTTACATGACAACTTTCAAAAGTAATTCTGCAGCTGTTTTTCACCCACTGACTCACCAAAACCCAATTTGGGGACAGCTATCTCAAACCTTTCAGATTTTATGAGCTTTGATATAATCAGCATTCAAAGTTAGGAATTTTTAATTGCTCTTGCGCAGCTCAACTTCTACTGCCGAGGGTGGCTTTCCCAAAGAAATGAGAACGTCTTTAATGTAGTTTGGTTTATCTATTTGCTCAAATTAAGAAAACTGAAATTAAAAAGATGAAGCACAAAAAGAAAAGGGAAAAAGGAACGGAAAATCCCAAGAGCTTCACAGAAACATTTCTCGTCAAAGCAAACAAAGAAACGAAGAGAAAACAAAGCAGCTGAACTGGGTCGTGTTGGTTCCCATCAGGCTGTGTGACAGAAACTACTGATGGAAAACGTGAGTTGCCAGTCAGACGCTGTGTGGTGATAAACCGGCTGATGAAAGCTTTACCAAGCTTCTATACTGAACAACAAGTAGGCAAGGCAAGGCAGCTTTATTTGTATAGCACATTCCATACACTGGGGCAATTCAAAGTGCTTTACAGAGTAATAAAAATACAGTAAAGGTACAAGATTTATAATTAAAAAGTGCAAAAGTACAGACAAGAGATACAAAAGATAAAAGACTTAAAAAGTAAACTAGCGCAGTTCAAATCAAGTAAAATAGAAAGATAAAAGAACACAACAAAATTCCCACTTTTAGATGTACATTGTGAGTGAACCCATATGTTTTTCTGTAATTTTCTTTTCCCCTGTCCTTCCTGATTCTACTCTTCATCTGACATTTACGTCAGATCTCATAGATTCTCCTCTTGGTCAAAAACCTCACCACCCACAGATGGAGGAGAATCATACAGGGTGAAGCTCTGTAAAGTAAAGCACATTCGCTATTTACATGCCTCAGTAGTTACTTCTACTCTTGTTGCTGTAATTAAGTTGCTTTTTGCATATTTTTTGATGTCAGTAATTTTACTTTCGCTTAAGTGTTTTACCTCCCTACCTACATTTTAAATCAGTAGTACACATGTTGTAGACTCTCTATATATAAGCATTGCATCAGTTGCATTGACTTAAAATACATTAATAATTACATTAGTAACATTAAATGCTCAAATTTTATCCATGATAGTAGCTTAGCTAACATCCATCCAGCTACAGTATTATTAGTTTGTGTTAGCCTGGTTGTAAGTAGTTTCTTGGTAGCTAGTTTGCTAGCCCTGCTAGCTAGTTGGATAGCTAATAGCAACAGAAACATCAGTGTAATAATGTATTGAATTATGATCATGGACATTTTCTGTTTTGTTTTTTTAGAACAGATCAAATAATGACATTCATTTTGGAATATTACTTTTAGAACACTCAACGCAGTAATATACAATATCTACATTGTATATTTTAAATTAACTACTTTTTACACCAGTAATTTTACTTCTACTTCAGTAAAAATTTCCACTCAGTACCTAGTACTAAGTACTTGTGTTTGAGGAGGATAATTCAGTAGGCTACTCTTTCCACCCCTGACGGCCATATTCCTGACACCTTACTGTACCTGGGATGCTGATGTTGAATACAATTGGGATTTACTTGGTATTCCAGGAAATAACTTAATTAACATGACACACTTCAAAAGCAGAATATTTCAATATTCCAAATATTATTAAAACTCAGTGTGCCTGTAGATCTAACGAACAGCGCTGCCTGTGTGAGACGATGTGTTTCAAAAGGAAAGTGAGTAGTTTCAGTATTTGAATCGATGTGAACTGAGCAGCGATGGGAAGTTAATTAATTTGGACAGTGTGAGTTCAGTCCTATCAGCTCCCTCAGTGCCTTTTTTTTAACCCAGCCGATATCAAGTTTTCCTCTCCTCGGGGTTCAGGAGGGGTTGGTGGGTTGGAAGAGACGCAGCGTGTGTGTGTGATGTTAACTTTATATTTCACACATCAAATCAAAACGCAGCTCAGTTAAACTTTATCCCTCCTAAGCCGAGCTCAGACAGGCCAGACGGTTCAGATCTGCCTGCTTCCCGTCAGGAGGCTGTTCACACCCGGCGACAGCAGGGATGCCGACTCTTTTCCAAGGAAAGCAGCTACTGGCGGCTCAAAAAGTCACCAGATGATGTTATATGCTACTTTTATTATTAGCCTGCGGCAGGCTAATAAGTTATAGTCGATTTTCGGGAGGGATCGAGGGTGATACATTATGGTAGTACTAGTATCGCATGTCAATTACGGCACATTCATTTATGGAATATGCAACGTAACAGCTAACATTACCTTTAAATGACATAGCTAATAATGTTAACGATAACATAGTTTGGAAATGTAAACTAAGTTACAGACTCCGCTTCATTTCCCCCTTGTCCTGTCATCATCTCTTACTACTATACTACAATCCAATACAACTGTTCTGCCATAAAGTTTACTTTTATGATGATGCCTATAATATTCCGTTTTTTTTTTTACACTGTCATAGAGGTGTTAATTCATTCTGAGTAGTTTTGTGTCTGCCCTGGTATCTGTCACCTTTTTCACTCTCCATGAGTTTACACCCCCGGTCGAGGTCATAGTTAGTGGTGGTGTTGTACTGGACTGCATTATATTGAGAGGTGTTTCTAATATTCTGCCCCCCTCATGTATATAAATAGGGAGGACAAAATCAATATCTCAATATAATGTAGTCCAGTACTACACCACTGCAAGCTACAACCTCAATAATAAACATATAATTAAATTTACACATTCCCGACAATGTCAACAAAAACTTTCCATTTATATTTCAATTCATTTTATTATATATTTATGATTATTGACCCAGAAATCCCTCCATATGTCTCTCATAAGTCTTTTATTGAGTCCATTGTCACTTTTTCATTCATCTGCTGGTATCGAAACCTTGTTGTGTCAGAAATATTAAAGGTCCCATATGGTGTACAGCAGGACTCCCCTTGGGTCTGTGATTACAAAGGAGTTGGATGGTCTATCTAAACATGGTGAAAGTATCAAAACCAGGCCTGGAATTTCAACATTTTAGGGGCAATTTTTTGAGGGCACAAAGGCCAAATGCCAGGGCAGCAAGGCCATCAAATACGGTATCAAATAACGTTCAAATAACGGTTGCTGGGTAAAAAAAAAATGAATGAAAGTAACGTTAATGTCGCAACGAAGCCAGCTACCGGTGTTAGCCTACCTAACATAAAAACATAACATTGATTTGACAGCTACCTAGCAAGCGTTTAGCTAACGTTACGTTTGTTAACATTAATGTTACAAACATTAGGCTATAATACTCATTAGGCACGTAACACTTCTTAGGCCACTGGGTCAGCTAAGTCTACGTTGTAGCGATATACGAGCAATGCGTAAAATTATATGTTGAGTGTCTTGTGTTATTCGTTCGCTAATTTATCAAACTTTCTTACCTCAGCTCAGTCGACCTTCTCTTCTCAAAAGTTCACTCAGTCACAGCTTTGCGGCATTGGCACATCAGGATGAGTTCGATTAAGTCTCCTGGTTGGCCAGCGCTAGACTCGGTTTTCCAGCGGTTCATACCAGGCTCAAAATCGAACCCACCACTGGTTCTGTGCACGGCGTTTCACTTGATGTTGCCCAATAAGAATTCAGAATCTCAACAAAAGACACTGGTGTCTAAAAACCGTATTGTCAGAAAAGAGGCAGAGGAGAAAACGGCGAAATCAGCTGGGGCAGTACAGGCGGGGCATCAAGGCCACTGTGGCCGCAGGACATATAACTTTTTGAGGGGCATAAGGCCAAACTGAGGGGGCACAGCGGCCATGGCCTTCATGGGCCCCCGTGAAATTCCTGCCCTAATCAAAACGCACGGTCACCAACTAAATCCACACAATCCATATTAGAAAAGCGAGCCTCTAAACGAGCCGTTTGGACTTCCGTAACTTTGCGGCGTCACAAAGGTTCGCTCATTATCATTTTTGTAAGAAATAATAGACTAACAAAGTGTTTTTTTCAAAGCGGTTGAGCGGTTGTCGTTGTTTATTACCGGAGAGTTTTCCCTACCTGTAGCTGCCCGGGCCGCGGCGTCTCACGTTTCACTCTCGAAACGGTTAGCCGATCGGGAACAGAGGGGTCGTTAATATTAATGAGCCTTAAAGACACGGCGACGGAAACGGCCTGTTCTTGGTAAGGCTCAGAGAGATGCTGGAAAATGAACGTGGAGAAATGGATTGAGAGTGTTTTTGGTTCATGACACCACACACACAGCTTTGAATGGACCTCAAGACACAAAATAAAACTCTGGAGAGTGGAGAAGTATTCATTCACTCTCATTGCAATCTCTGTGCTGAATTCTCTGTGACTTTTGTGTTGGCTATAGTGGTTTTTCTTTTGTTTGTTTTTTTAACTTGTTCACATGTACTTCGTAGAAACACTTATTTCTGTGTGTTGTAATCTTATGTATGTATTGTCAGTGTTTATGCCTGACTGCACAACAGGGGTCAGGATGGTCCAGTCGGGCTTAGAAGCAGTAAAAATTATCTATTGTGACCCAAGCCTTTATTCATGATACCCATGTGTAGAATGGTGTGCACGCTCACACACACACACACACACACACACACACACACACACACAGGTTTCCCTTTGAAGAAAACATTCCCACACAGCACCGAAGGAAGACATGGTGGCAGAGCAGAGCGGCTCATCAGATGTTTTCCTCTCATAGTTCTTCGCTCCCTGGACTGTCAGCAGCAGCAGGGGTGTGTGTGTGTGTGTGTGGAGAGGGAGGGAGGGAGAGTTGGGTGGCAATTCCCTTTTAAAGTGAGAGGTTTCAGCTTAAAAAAATGTCCAAAATACCTCCTGGTTGTGGTGCTCCTGGGCCAAGTGGAAATAATGAGAACATCTGGTACTGTTGTTTCCCCCCCGATTTACAAGTGAGTGAGTCATCTTGCCCACACCGGTCGCTGCACCCACCTGAGCGCTCCCGGGGGGGGCCACTCCGGGGCTCAGCGGCTCCCCCGATGAATCTGCCATCAGTACAGTGAAAGGAAATGAATGTTAGCCGTGTTATATAAGCGACCGTTTGTTTTGTGTGAAACGGCTCTCTGATGAGTCTGTCATGGCCGGAGGGGAAGGAGTTTGTCACGGCAGCGGCCCGCATGAACCGTCAGGCTGATGCTGCGTTATGTGTTTGTTTGGTTATGACACATTATTTTATGAGAAGGCCACGACTCCCTTATGATAGATCGTTTGACATCACTTTAGATAATACGATGGGTTCATGAATTACACCGCAGATTACGAGACATTTCGTGTGTTATAAACAAAAGAAATATATAGGTTCCAGTAGTAAATATAACATCATTTTAACCTGGCTGTACCTGATTCATAATGCATTAAAGCATAATGTGACATTATGTCATTCTAATATGTTTATATGTTATAAAATATATATATATATATTTAGGCCTCAGTGGTATTTTAGTGCATCATGACATTTTCTGATGCAGCTATGATGTAATTATAATGTGCTTATAATGATGACCTATGTGTTCAACCAACAGTTCAAATTAAGTGCTTCCATTTATTTAATGTTTATATAACCAGGCAAGTCAGTTAAGAACAAATTCTGCCTAGGGAATATTGGGCGGAAAAAAGGCTAGGAAAGCACAATTAAAACAGTATATTTCTATATTCTATATCCTTTATTTCAAGCCGGCTCGATTACTGTAACGCACTTATGCACTGCTGCACTTCTTTGAAAATGTTGTCATTCAATGTACTCTATTTTTTAACTTTATTTTTATTATTATTATTCAGTGGGTTTTATTTTCCATCTTATGTTATGCTATGTATTCTATTCTCATCTTTATCTTATTTTCGCTATTATTATGTGAAGCACTTGGTGCATGTAATTTCTTTGTTGTAAAGCACTTTGAGCTGCATTTCTTGTATGAAAGGTGCTATACAAATAAAGTTTATTATCATTATTATTCCATTTTTCTATTTTAACACCATTGTTATTAATTCATACTCTTATTTCTTATACTTGTTTTATATTTCTTATACTTGTTTTATGCTTTTTATATCTAGGATTGTTCTTTATTATTTTAATTTATTTTATTATTATACCTGTTTCATGCTTTTTTATATCTTAAGATTGTTTTTTATATATATTGATTTTTATTGTTTCTCTTGTAAAGCACTTTGAGCTGCACTTTATGATATGAAAGGTGCTATATAAATAAAGTTTATTATATTATTATTATTATTATTATTCAATATAAAAATATTGAAAAGACAGTGAAATAGCACAAGCTTGAGCTGGACGGACACACATGAGGACTTGGAGAGGGCAAACAGCAGGAGAAATAACAGCAACAACAACAAGGACAGAGTGAAGCAGCTAGAACACACAGCAGCACAGACAGAGAAGTCGGTGTCGTCATTCAGCTGAGAAACAGCTGCATGTCTGTCTGTGAAGTCTGTGACAGAGAGCTGGGAGGCAGAGGGAGATGACATCATCCAGTTTCATTTTTTGGGGGGTTTTCATTTTGTGGCTCGTTCGCTTCGGTTGGACTGAGGAGGACTGAACTCTGGGGACGTTGAGCAGGACCGGCTGGACCAAAACCGGCTCTAACACTCTGTGACACACTCAAAAAGTTCGCCACAGTGTGCGTATTGCTGTAATGACATTTGGTATCATATGATTTACTCAGTGCAAACCACTCCACTGCCAGTCCTCGATGGCATTTGTGTATTTTTTCGTCCAAAATTGAAACCGTTTGGACCGTTTTTCGGACTGCAGTAGATTATCTGTTAACTGCTCAGAGACGGCTCACCTTTTCTCTCCATTCTGATTGGAAGAGCAACTAATTTCACTCATGTACAACCAAGTTTCAAGTTTGTTTATTTATATAACCCTTTATGACACACATGTCTCCAAGGATTTTACAGAGAATGAGCCTAACTAGATCTAACTGATCAACAATCAACTATAGAACAGAATGATATAACATATATCATAATATATACAAACATCAAGAACAGAAGCAGAAGGCCTGGCAGGATATTAGTGCAGCGGCTGGTCTTCCAGGATGTTGTGTAGGAACATCAATGAGTATCCTGATATTGATATTTTTCTTATTTAGCCATATATAACGCCCAAAGCACCATCTAGGTCTTTGGATTACATCCACTATTGAATGAGGGCATCCCCTGCAAAAAAAACCCAATTCAAATTCTTCCTGAACGAGGTAGAGGAGAGGCAAAAAAAAAAAAAAAAAAAAGAAAACTTCCTTCAAGGTCGCAATGGCTCTGTCTCACGATGCGCTGCTGTCGGGTAAAAAACAAAATGACGCATAATCATGCAACGGGGAGCAACAAAAAGTCTGTGGCTGAAGTGGAAAAAAAAAAGATGGAGAGATTCGAAATGACAAGCAAAAGCCAAATTGGCTTTTAAAAATACAGTTGAGAGAATCGACTCCCTCGGCGTTTGAGTGGGAAACTTATGAAGCGAGTAGCCTGAGGCCGATAAGTCTTCCACTTACTGTAAGCTGCAGAATCAGCTTGCATCATCGGCCTCATCGGGAAACTTAGACCAGGAATTTATCAGCTAAAATATTAGTTCTGACTGCTGACCCCTGGCCAACATCCCAGTTATTATGAAACTGTTCTCTAGCTGTTTTGTCTTTCAGCTCTGATTGCGAGCCTGGTGATGAAACTCTTACTCTGAGTGTTGAGCGGCTCGGACAGCGGCCCGCAGCTTCAGGGGGGAGGATGCTGATCCAGGATCTGCTTTTAAATCATCTTAGAGGAGAGGAGAAAGCAAACCATGAGGTATCTGCTCTTGTCGGGGGGCGTCCCGGTGGCTCGGCGGACATCCTGGGTTCAGATCCAGCTTGGGACCTTTGTTGCACGTCGGCCTCCTCTCCCTCTCCCATCTCCCTCCACTGTAAACTGTCCAATAAAGCAAAAGGAAAACATAATAATAAAAGGAGCCATCTCCACCGTGGCCGGGTCATCTGGTGCCCTTGTAGAGTCTCAGTGGGAAACTAATGAGGTTCTGATGCGGCGGCTGAGACAAATTAGGACACATCTCTGCTCCGAGCTTAATAACGGACACCGACATGGCTGACAATAGGCCTGTTAGAGAGACTGAGAAAGACTTGTTTAATAAGCTGAGCCTATAATGTGATTGGAGACGTCGTCCATCGCTGCTTTTCAAATCCTTGTCGGTGCTGAAGAAACAATTTGTAAGAAAATGTTAAGAAACACATGAAATGTTGAGCTATTATGATTTTACCTTGTTTCTAGACCCCTTCGAGTTTATTTTGTGATATTTTCTAGTCAAATTCTCTCACTGCACTGGCAGATAATCTTGCTGGTTTCAATAAATTTCACTTGACTCGTGCCAATATGACTTCTGTCAAGATATCATTGTAAAACCATGAAGAAAATCTTGAAACAAGAAACTTTCTCCAAGACAATTTCACTTTTACCAAGTACAAGTACCAAGTTCCTGAAACAAGTTACAGTCTCCTGAAAAAAAGTCAAATTTATTGAAACAATCTAACCATAAAATGATCTGCCAGTGCAGTAAGATGATTTCACTAAAGAAATAATAAGATAAGTCTGGATACAAGATAAAATAACTTGTTGTACACATGAATTACTCTAACATCCTTTCCATTTAGAAGAACTTTGACATTTTTAAATAAATAAGCCTGTGTTACATCAGAGTCTCTTCTGGTGCAAAAATCCATTCTTGAACATGGAGGCTGGTTTTTTTTTTTCAACTTTAAAGGGAAAATCCCCCTTGGATCCTCTTCCACTCTTAGATATCATCACCCTGTGAAGTTCAGTACATTCCAGGAGTTATCTTGTGATGAAATGTTGGATTTTTTTTTGGTGAACCCACTTTCCCTCGGCCTGCGTCGTCTACTTCTAATTCAGTTAGTGATTTCCTGTTTCCCAGAATGCTTTTCAGCAAGCCCCAGAGAGGGGGTTGCAGTGCATTCTGGTCTCTCTCCTGCTCCTGTGGGTGGAGAAATTGGTCTCTCTCCTCTTCTACGATGGATTTCTCCCTGTATGACTGTTGAACGTCTCTCGGTGCAAAATGGCGGCTCTAGAAAGAAGAAGCCCTCGCTCTTTGATTCTGAGGGACTGACACCAAAACCTGACGTTTACCACTGATGTTTTACATCCTGAAACATTTTCTCACATCAAACTCCACTGTAGCTGCTGGAAACATCTGGAGGTGACGTCACCTCGTCTACGATTGGCCAGTTATCCACCAAGAAGAAGAAAAATACACCAAACAACAAAATGGACCCAGAAAGGCAGCGTACATCGCCAATAGCTGCTTTTTTTTAACAGTGAGTAAGTGTTTTAGGGTGGAGATTTTCCCCTGTAAGAGATTTGGCCTTTTAGGTATTTGGAAAAAAAATTGTTGGTAATAAAAGGAGCTCGTTTTGACAATGCAGTTTTGAGTAAATATTTCAGAATGCCACCATCCCTCGTTCGCCTGCTGAGGTCCGTCACTCTCTTCATTTTCGTCCTCTTCCTCTTCGTTCCCCTGTCCAGTATCTTCCTCTCGCAGCAGAAAACAGTGTTGTGGAGCATGCAGGACACAGCGGCAACATGAGGTACAGCATGGCTCCACCTGGTCGGCCTCCAGTCGCCATAGCAACACTTTAAGCACCGCAGCCAAAGCAGGAGAGAGAGGAGAGTGATGTCATCCCCGCTGCACGATAACAGCGAGGCCAGGGGATGAAGGGATGCCAGAAGTTTGGGGAAACCGGGGACGGTACGACTCTTCATTCCAGCTCATTTGTATTTCCTCAAGCACTCATTGAATTGTATGGCTTTGTAACCTGTCCCTTGTTTTGATCTCATCCTCTGAAATTCCAAAAAGAGTCATTTACACATGAAATGCTTCCTTTCCCTCTCCATCTGTCCCTCTGTCGTCCCTGCAAGCTTTCTGCCACTTTTCTCTCATGAGAAGTTCAGACATGTTTCCTCTTGGCGCTACAATAAGTTCACTGCCAGGTGAAATTAGCACTTTCTGGTTTACTAAATCACACAGAAATGTGTCAGTTGAAAACAATTTCCTTAAAGGTCCATACTCTCCACTCTCCAGTGTTTTATTTTGTGTCTTGAGGTCCATTCAAAGCTGTGTGTGTGGTGTCATGAACCAAAAACACTCTCAATCCATTTTGACACGTTCATTTTCCAGCATCTCTCTGAGCCTTACCAAGAACAGGCCGTTTCTGTCGCCGTGTCTTTAAGGCTCATTAATATTAACAACCCCTCTGTTCTGATTGGCTAAGCGTTTCGAGAGTGAAACGTGAGAGGTACGTAAAGGGGTAGGGAAAACTCTCCGGTAACCGGTAAAGTAACCGCTTTGAAAAAAACACTTTGTTAGTCTATTATTTCTTACAAAAATGATAATGAGCGAACCTTTGTGACGCCACAAAATTACGGAAGTCCAAACGGCTCGTTTAGAGGCTCACTTTTCTAATATGGATTGTGTGGATTTAGTTGGCGACTGTGCGTTTTGATACTTTCACCATGTTTAGATAGACCATCCAACTCCTTTAGAATCACAGAGGCAAGGGGAGTCCTGCTTTACACCATATGGGACCTTTAAAACTGACATTCCCCCGAAATACATAGAATACATAGACATTTACAAAAATGTCTGGGCGATATGGCATGACATTCATATCACTATATATTGTGACATCTACCTCTAATTTATTTTTCGAACCCCAGTGCAGAAATACTACATTCACCATTTGCGTCATAAATATGAAAAGTGTGCTTTTATTTTGAAGGTGAACCCACCTTACCTCGGTCATATTCTGTTCTTCTCTAGCTGGCTTGACTCAGCTGTTTCTACACTCGCTCTGTTACTTTGAACCGCAACTCTCAGTTTAACTGAAGCAACGCAAATTAAACCATTTATGCAAAGTCAGCTACTTGACAAATGTATTTACCACATATACCGACATATAGAAAATGTGGTCAGCGAGAGAGTGCCAGTGTCGGTTTTGGTAAATTTTCAGTATTTGGCCCAGCCCCAGTGTGTATGGTTATCTTCCATTTTGACAAGTGTAAACACATTTATTGCCCACACAAACTAAGTAGATCTGGGCCAGAATGCTGTCTTTGAAGGCCAAGGCTCAGGCACTCATAGTATTCCCGGGCAGGGTATCACAGGATAGGTCCAGCATTTTCATTTTCTGAAGGAAAACAAAATAAACAGCTCAAATTTACCAAGCCTGCAAGACTTCCTGATCAAGATGTCCTCTGACAGAAATGCCTTCTTCAATCCATCTGCAGCCAGAATGGACCTGAGCATTTAAGACAGTAGAGACAAACATCTACTCTGTGGCGGTTCCAATATGACAAGTTCAATCTTGAGATTTGAAAGCTTCACAGTGAATGAACCTGGAAGTCATTCGTATTAGGGATTAAAAAAATATAAAAATAACCGCATTATGGTCATACTGCAGTGTAAGGAGGTTTACAGTATTTGCAGACCAGATGCGATTTCAAGTTAAACAGATTGTTTTTTGAGAAGCAAATAACAATGTGCGCACGGCATGATGGGATAGGTGTGACCAGGCCTGCAAGATGAGAAAAGGTGAATGTTGCAGATGAGCACGACGGTCGGGCGTGAGAAGCAATGATATTCAGGCAACAAGCTGGAGATTGTTGTTGTAACACTACTGAAGGTAGGTAAGGTAACTGTAGCTCTGGTAGGCTAAACAAGTAATGCTAGCTTGCTAGCCTAACTATCCCATCACATAGCTGTAGCCAATTAGCTACTCAATCGCTAGAGTAAAACACAATATCAAGATTACGTTTTCCAACTGTATGCTTATGGATTATATTTGGGCAAAATGAAATGAAGACAACGATGAAATACAAAATAGGTCTCCATAAACAAACAATGTTAAACAAACTAAGAATTTGCACGGACGCTTGTCCCCAAAACACACCTAATGAAACGCCCACAAGCAAAGTGACGCAACGTGAAATGGTCGCACCTGGTCTGCATTTACCTCTACCGCCAAGTTCAGAAAGCTATCACCGTTACTGCAACAAGGCCGCCTAAATCTATTACAAGTAGGAATTCTGAAAACAAATTTCCTCTTGGACGACAATAATGTAGGCTATCAAATTATCTATATATCTACTTTCTCACCATAAGCCATCTTTATGGAGAGATTATGACTGAAAGTAGGTTCCATATTCGGCTCTATGCTTTGTACTGTAGATGTTTCCACTTCTGCCCCTCAAATTGCGCATTTAGTTGTAAGTTGCCTCTTGGGTACACAGAGTTCTATGGAAAAGGTTAGAATGCTGTTGTCAGGCGGCGGTATCCTTAAACAAAGTCAAATAGAACACAGTCAAACAGGTTGCCGCATGCAAATTTGCTTAAATTACTCACTGCAGCGTCTTATTGTTTGTTTATTTAAACTGATGCCAGTGGCGGCGCAGGAGATTAAAGAGGTAACTGAACCACGGGAAACCAGAAAGAGTGGTGACCAAATTGGAGCATCGCATAGTTCAGGCAGAACTGAAGTCGTGCACGCCATCAGCTGATTGGCTATCAGCTGTCCAATCCAAACAGCTGACTCATCACCAATCACATTCAAACAAGTCAATGAGGCAGAGGCGGTCTTTATAATCTGCCAGCTCACACTGCTGCTGCTGACCTGAGTCGATGCTGACTCCCTCCACCACCCCAACCTCTTCCTGGTATCATCTGTACACAGGCTGCTTGTGCAAGCTATCTCTGGTTTAATGCTGGTTTTCATATTATTAATGATATGTCTACTATGCCTTGGGGGTTTATTGTGCTCCCCGCAGAATCTCTCGCATGCTGCTTGCATTCATTGGGGAGCATCCTCAAGAGCAGAGCCTTTTCCGCCAAATACAACTGTGTAACCATTTATTTGCTCTAAATGGTGCAAACTCCCTTGACATAAGTGTCTCTGACTGAACTAAGACAAAAACAACAATAGCTGTGGTGAAAGAGCGACAAAGGCGGGCTGAGGGAATGTGAGGATTTGTAAACCATTTCATCGTCATAAAGGTGCAGAAATCATCTAACAAGCTCAGCATGCTGCGCCTGCACACCCTTTATTCTGAAGAGCTGACCTCCAGATGTTTGTATGAACCAATTATGTGACACTTAAGACCGGTAGCAGACGGTCACAGTGGCAGCTGGTGTGTGAAGAATTCAACTAATTCGGTCAGAAAGTCCGTTCACACAGGTAGTGGATCCAAGCTGGGATCCACAGTGGGATTCTATAGTGGCCAATTAAAGGAATCAATTAGTTGGTCACACTCAGCTAATTTTAAATGAATTCTGGAGGAATATTCATAACATAATATCCAGGGGCATGCCACAGAGGCTCATTACACTGAAATATAGGACCCTTATGAACCAAGACTGGACTTTTAGATAAATTATACAGCAGATTACAAAACATTTCACTTTCAAAGTTGGAGTTGCATTAGAAATCCAAATTATGAAATACACACTATCTTACGAAATACACTAACAAACTGACTGAACACACTGGCAGCGTGGCAGACGACCTCACTGCACAGCTTCATGGTTTGGGATAATTGCTGTGGATGCTTATGCCTTCATCTGTATTCTAGAAACATGAAATAATTAATGTGATATCACACTATTATTTGAAAATAATATAAATATATTATTTTAATTCATTCATTCATTCATTCCTTTGATATTAAAGGGAATGCCACCCATTTTCAGTGGTAAAATATGTCTTTCACTGTCCTTTGAGGAGTATCATGATCATAAGGCAGAAGTTTGAATCGGTTCCAGAGTCAGAATTGCCAGGCCAGCTGGATCAGGTCACATGAGCAGTTTTATGTACCGCGGATGCTAATTTGCCACGCCCCCTCTGCAGTACAATGCAATTTCAATAGGAGCTTGGATCCAAGGCCTGGACCTGCCAATTTTAAAACAAACTAAGAGCTGATCTGAGCGTCTCCGCCTGAATGAGCCAAATAATTCTGAAATGCTATTTGTTTTACAAAAGAAAAGTATGAAGCTCGAAACAATATTCTGTTTTTGTACGAATTAGTAAGGATAGAGAATGACATTTTGCTACTGAAAATGGGTGGCATCCCCCCTTTAAGTTCTTCATGCAGGTGTTCTAAGGGAATCAAATCACCCTTACTCTATGTGTGTGTGTGTGTGTGTCTCTGTGTGTGTGACTAAAGCAGCGCTGAAATCAGACTTTGATTATGCATTCATTCTCCTGAGCCCCAAACACGAGACACCTCATAAACTAATTACCAAATGAATTAAGCACCAAATGAGCAACAACTACTCTGTCAGTGTGCTTCCACATTCAGCAGCCAAACAGAACATTTGCATTAATTACCGCGTACAGATGACTGTCTGTCTAATGTACAGCAGGTGACTGTGTGACATAATGTCGAGAGCAACTGGAGATACGCTGCTACACACAGGAGACAGTTATACACTTCAGAAGTCGAGTGTTGGAGCAAGTGATGTGAACAGCTCAACAGACTGTAATGAGGATGAATTACTCTCAGTGAATATTATCTGGGACAATTTTATTATTTTGAGTTATCATGATAGTGTGTGTGTGGGTAGGTGCAGACTGGTGTTAAGATGTGCAGGTTTGTTATTTAAATATGTGTGTGTGTGTGTGTGTGTGTGTGTGTGTGTGTGTGTGTGTGTGTGTTGTGTGTTTGCATGTGTGTACACCAGACCACTCCAACAGTTCTGACTTTCTTTGAGTCTCAACATACTGTCAATGTTGCTTGATTGTTGTCAAGTTTTAATTTACCTAAAATATTTTATTAGATTTATTAATTAGATAAACTTGTTTTATGAGTTTCAATCAGGATTTAGGAAGTCCTTTTCTACTGACACCTGTCTTCTTTATTTAACTGAAAGGAAATTGACCATGGCAGACTGGAATGATGTTATTGGACCTACAAATAAGTCGACCATGGTCACTTACTCACTTATAAATTCAAGGCCATTTGATAACAATGCACTTGGCTGGATGAGTCCTTATTTGACTGGTAGAGAAAAGGTAGTGGAAGTAAATGGTACACTTTCATGTCCTAAGGCAATTACATGTGGTGTTCCACAGGGCAGCGAGTTAGGACCCTTACTGTTCCTACTGTATATCAATGACTTAAGATCTGCATGCTCATCCTGCCATCCTCTTCCTCTATGCAGATGATTCAGCCATTTTTGTTTCACACAAAGACAAACAAGTCCTGGAGAACATACTGAGTCTCCCTTTCCCTTACTGACTGAAACCATACTTTTTGGGTCAGAAGTAAAACTTGGCAAAGTTGGGGATATCAAGGTTGAATTAAATGGAACTCCTCTAGCAGCTAAGAACCTCTGTTAATTATTTTGGCTGCTTATTGGATGAGAGTTAAGTGGTGACACCATGGCACAGAAGGTCTTGAGCACGGTTAATTCTTGGACCAAATTCCTTGGCCAGAAAAGCAAATCTAATGGATATTGATATATTAAAGGTTGTGGCTTCTTCCCTTGCGCAGTGCCAGTTTGACTATGCCAGTACGTCGTGGTACTGTGCTTTACCTAATCTCTTGAAAAGATAAATTACAAATAGCTCAAAATAAACTAATTAGAGTGGCTCTGAGATTGGGGCCCCGTGCTCATGTTGGCAGGAGCTGTTTTGAACAGCTGAACTGGCTTCCTGTCAAGGCAAGGGTCACACAAATCAGACTGTGTTTGGTTCACAGAATCATCCATAACTACGCTCCAACCTATTTGAATAATTTTTTTCCCTTTGTAAGAGATAGTCATGGGGTAGCAGAGCCAATGTTGGGCTTTACAGATTTAATAACCTGTCTGGCAAATGCACATTTTCATATCAGGGATCCTCCAGATGGAACAAGCTGGACCTACAAATCAAACAGACTGTCAGTTTAAGGGCTTTTAAAATGAAGGTAAAGAGGTGTATTTGAGTAATATTGCTCGTAAACGTAAACCGCGCAGTTAATATCACTCTTGGTAATTATTAAAATCTTTAGTTGATGTTTGTATTGAAAATTGTAATTAACAAGCACATTTTCATATGCCTGTTTTTTTTATATAATTTTATTTGATGCTTTCTTCTGGTATATTCTGTGACTCTTGGCCAGCCAATGCCATGTTTTCTCAGCCTTCTTGTCTTTTAAAAGAGCACCACATTGGAAATATGTTTTAGAAACTTCATGTGTTATCCTCAACGATTTTAATTAATGCATGACTGATGACTGTGGCATTATTTTTGATTACCAAATAAACTAAACTAAACTAAACTAAACACGCCTTACATCATAACAACAGCCAGTTGTCCAAGCGGTTCTGGCACATATTGTGCAGGTTAACCGCATCCCGCTCTCAAATTCGGTAGTCAGTACCTGAATTTTGTAGAATGCAGTTGTCGTTCTCTTTAATAATCGAACTGTGTGTGAACTTAACAGGATTTAGCTCAACAAAGAGGAGTGACACCCGTATTTAGCTGCAGTGTGTACATAGCCAATGTGTCTAACTGCATAAATATGAAGCAGGGTTGCAGGGTGGTGCTGGAACAGGGGCGGAGCCAAAGGGGGCGGAGCCAAAGGGGCGGAGCCAAATGGGGTGGCCAGGGTGGCACTGGCCTACCCTTCAAATCTGATTGGCCACTCTTGGAGACACCCCGAATTTTCTTGTACGTCATTGGATGTTTAACTCTGATTGACACATTGACACAGGCGTTGAGTGTGTTTGTGTGTAGTGTGGTGTATGGTGTAGAATGTTTACCACGTAGCATGCTGTATATGACGTAGTATGTATATGTAGTATGTGATGATGTATATGATGTGGTATGTATATGATATAGTATGGTATATAGTGATGTATGTACTGTATATGATGTAAAGCCTTTGAGACATGCTTGTGATAAAGAGCTATATAAACCATGGGGGAACTAGACTAGATGTTATGTTTCATTTTTTCCAGATATTTTCACAGTCCATTTCAGAGTCTGTTTTTCACCTAAATAATCATAATCATTGAACAATACAAGTCAATGAGTCCTTGCAGTAATAGAAACTGTCCTGCAGGTAATCATTTGATGAATAATTGTTTCTGAGCATATAACTTGCTGAATCCTCAGTACACACAATTGATTAAAAACAAACTATATTAGTTCACTGAAACTTTGGTTTTTTTGTGATCAACTTTTTTATTGAATTTCTCTATAGAAGGGGGTTCATACATTTTCCGTTGGCATTTTACATTTTCTTAAAGAGAAACATATTCCCCCCCCCCCTTACCCCTACCCCCCCCCCCCCCCCCCCCCTTACCTCCTCCCCCCTGCTCGATGCTTCCCAACTCTGCTGCTCCTCAAAGATTCTTGGATGATATTTCCAGTTACCTGCTTACTTAGAGAGCAGGGTAGGCTACCCAGAGGCATCAGTGTAATAGGAAGTGTGGCAGGCCGGACAGCAGGTCGATGGACATTGATCCGCCTCATTATTCCGGTCCATAGAACACTCACCTTGGCCATTAATGGGTAAATAAAAACCAAATGCTCTCGCTCTCCGCTCTCCCTCTATCTCTCTTAGTAATATTCTGATCCTCTAGCCTCCCTCTGTGTTTATTGTTGTTTAAAAGCTACAGTGCTTATCGACTCTTTGTTTACGCGGTGTAGCTCGGTGTTCCGGCGTAGTGGATGTAATTACTGGCCGTTTTAGCTTGGTGGGGCTTCTGCCCGGAGCAGAGGAGCTCCAGAGGCGACGGTCGATGGCGCCCGCCCGGCAGCCAATTCTCTTATCAAGAGAGGAGAGATCTAATTCAAACTCGCTCAACTCTCCAGCGAAGGAAGGAGCATCTCCGGAAGGAAGGAAGGGGATGCAGGCTGTTAGTGCCGCACTTCTCTTCACTTCAGGAAAGGTCTCACCCTGTCTCAGAGCAAAACATTGACCCTCCCACTATCAAATCATCTCATTTGACCACCTAGGATTTGGACTAGGATTTGGACAGACTGAGAGCTTCTTTCAATGGGTTGAGTTAGGGTTAGTTCCATGTTTTTCTACATGATGTTTCTACAGTTACCTGTAGGAATGGAGGCACAGGTGGGTTGGGTAAGTGAAGAGTGGGGCGGGGCCACTGTTGGCAGCTTTGCGGTCCCTTGTGCTGTGAATCCGTTTGCCTATACAAGCAAAGCAAAAGTCTCCAAAATCAGCCATTATTTTTATGTCATGTCACAAGTGTAAATGCATATTAAGCAAAGTCACGTGTTATTTGATTCACAAATGCAGATTCAGTATTCATATATTTTTGGCTCTGAAAATGTTGTTGTTGTTGTTGGTGAAGTTTGTGAAAACCTTCATGAATTAGAAGCATTTGTGGATGGTCAAAAATATATGTGTTTCTGGTTGTTATTTGTATTCTTATTCTTCCATCTTATGTAACTGAATTCTGAACCACAGTTCACTCCAGCTGATGCTGTCCTGCGGTGACTTTGATAAAGTCTCATGCATTTATCCATTCTCACCACGATGTTCAGATGTGAAGCAGCTCATGGACCTGTGAAGCAACTCACTCACTCACTCATTCACTCACATCCTCACAGTTAGCCTGTCTGACCCCTAGTGGCCGTTAGGAGGCATGGCAACATGTACAGACGGCACACTGAACCCGGATCAAACGCTCGCCTCCTCTCTGCAGCACCGCTGGGAGGAGGCACTCTACCTGTATGGGACGCTCCATCTGTGTTTTCCACCATGTGTGAGAAAACCTTTCATCTGTCTGTCAGCCAGGTGCGGCAGGCCTACAGATGATGTATACTCCAGGATTGCATTTCAGAAACGCCTCATTCACTGTTGAAGTTTGGGGGGAAAGGTAGGTCAGAGAGTTTAACTAAAGTGTGCACATTTTTGAAGCTTTTCAGTGAGTGCCTGTGCGTTTGGCAGGTCTGTTCATGTCTGTCTGTTGTGCTCTTCCTCTGGATTAGCAGTCTTGAGACGGGCAACAAGTGTGTTATACCTGCCAAGGGTTTAGCCTGCCGCCTGAAATGGAGCAAATAATAGGATAGGTAGAATCTATTCAGGAGTATTCACCTAGGGCCAGCCTGCTCCCCACCAAACACAGTGTGTGTGTGTGTGTGTGTGTGTGTGTAGTCACGCATTCAATTTTTTTATTCATGGTGCAAGAAGGGCAACGTGTGTATACTGAGATAACCTTGACAGCTATAATATC
>NW_027279873.1:0-37500 GCF_046629955.1 Centroberyx affinis
TACAGTATATTTATTTGCAGAAAGGAAAACAAGAGGTTTCCATTTCCATTAGATAAGCTGGACATTTATATATGTAGAAGATAAACAATGCCAAATATAGTCATTTGTTAAGTAGCCTTTTTACTCCCCTCACTCCCACCCAACCCAACTAAGCAACCCCCCCCCCCTTGCATCCCCCCTACACACACACACACACACACATACACATGCATATCCTGACACTCACTACCACTTTCACCAGCATATTTATACATAGGTAAACATACATAACATAAACACAACATACCAGCATACCTTTTATACTTTTGTAATCAGAACCCCCCCCCCCCCCCCCCCCCCCCCCCGTCTGCCCAACCACCAGATTTGCCATTGTCTCTGTTTTTGTATGTTTTGTATAAGTTTGTTTTGCTTATGTCTTTGACTTATTTGTACTGTTAACTGTTTGCACAAAAAAAAAAAAAGTAGCCTTTTTACTTTTTGTACCTTTTGGCGTCTATCGCTAAATTACCACTTATGTACAAATCGGATGTTTTTTCTATTCATTTTTTCTTTCACATTATCATAATGTTGTCTATACTTTACCCCCCCCCCCCAACCCCTGTCTCTCTATCAGCAGTTTGTTTCATCTCAGATATTTTCCTCGACAGGAAACAGAGCTCTTCGTTCCTGCCCCCCCACCAACCCCCATTAGGGACCAGTGTCTGGTTACCTAGGCAATGGGTGTGTGTGTGTGTGTGTGTGTGTGTGTGTGTGTGTGTCTGTGTGTGTGTGTGTGTGTGTGTACACATATGCCAGTGTGTAAGGCCTGGATGGTCGCAAGTTGCTGAGTAAGGAGACAGACTAACAAACAGACAGACAGACACGCACGCGCACACACACACACACACACACACACACACACACACACACACACACACACACAGAGGTTCAAATTACAGTCATGCTGCATATTGTCAATGATGTCACTTGTCTTTATGGAATGAATGAATGAATGAATGAATGAATTTGTCCCTCCACCTTTTCCTCTTCCTCACTCCTCCTCCCATGGTCTTCCTCTCCTGCCTCACTCTCTCTCTCTCTCTCTCTCTCTCTCTCTCTCTCTCTCTCTCTCTCTCTAGAGAAACTGAGAGAAAGAGAGAAGAGAAAGTCTTAATTCGTATTCTTATTTGTTTTTATCAATTTTATCCAGCTATATTTAGATGCTTTGGTATAAAGCTGTTTGAGCGTTCATCCAAATAAAGTAGATTCAATTGAATTCAACAGAGAAAATGATAATACTAATACTTATTGATTTTTTTTATTTTAATTAGCACCAGTCATCTATTAATGTCTATAATATTACCTGAATTGAAACGCACTTATTGCTTTTGCAGCGTAGGTTTCTGCCCTGTCATGTTAATAAAGCAGATTTGAATTGAGTTGAATGGAGGGAGGGAGGGGAGGAGGGAGGGAGGGAGGGGGGTGATAGAGAGAGAATGAGAGAGTGGGGTGAGAGAGAGAGACATAGACAGAGAGCACAGAGACACAGAGCGAGAGGGGAGGAGGAGGGGGGGGAGTGAAGAGCGTGCGTGTGTGTGTGTGTGTTTGTGTGTGTGTGAGAGAGAGAGAGAGAGCGAGAGAGAGAGAGAGAGAGAGAGAGAGTCCATCCAGCTCTCAGTCATTCATCTCTCGGGCAGAGGAGAGGAAACTCTACAGCAGGACGGAAAAGACAATTTGAGAAGAAAAAAGGAAGAAGAAAGCGGGTTGAATCTCTCACTGCGTCTCTGGAAGCCTCCCGCTCCAACCTCCAGCCGCTTACTTTTTTGTTTTTGTTTTACACCCAAAATACTATTATCGCAGTCATTTTACATCTTTGGCTGACGCGGAGGGATCTTTCACTCCTTCTACGCTGCGTGGGGATACTTTTTATCACTTCTTCTTCTTCTCCTGCTGTAACAGAAGAGGACACTTTACAGTCTTGGCTGACTCTCTGAACACCAAACACCCAGATTCGTTAACACTTTGTCCGGAGCCGGTGGAGCCGCTCCGTGCGTCGTGCGTAACGGGACTGGTTTGGTTTGGTTTGATTTGGAGAGGCGCAGAGGAGGAGGAGGAGGTGACCCGAGGAGGACGCACCGGGACCAGAGAAGTCCTGGAAAAGCTCCGGGAGGAGGGCGCGTCAAGCTGAGAGAAAGAGAGAGAGACAGCGTGAAAGAGCGAGAGAGAGAGAGCATCCTCCCATCTTTCTCCTTCCCTACAAACACACACCCTTACGACAAAAGAGCTATATTAACCCTATCATATACTTTAGGGGCATAATATCATAGCAAAATAAACACATATATTATAGTGATACCATAAGAGATTTTTTTTTAAACCATCAATCAATTTTAAAGTGCGATAAGGTCGCTATAAACTTACTATTGAGTACCACAGACACACTATATGCTCCTATAGGAATATTATTGGAATATTATAGTGATTTTTCGTCAGGGGCACACACAGAAACACTCTCACATACACACACACACACACACAGGACGCCCCAGCACGCCGCAGAATGGATCTCCCTCCAATCAGAGGTAGGCATGAATTCATCCTGTCGCCATTTGATCTACTGAAGAACTATTGATGATTTGCGTGACCTTGGAATAAAAAAAAAAAAAAGTTCCATCTGGCATTTTTGGTTCAATTATGAGTTATTGAGATAATGTACAGGTTCACAAGCAGCCTCTGCAATGTGGTGGTGGAAGTTTTTTTTTTTTTTTTTATTAGTATTATTATTTTTTTTTTGTATTCATCTAAGTGGGGACCATGAACAACAACAACAAACAAAAAAACAACAGTAGTCTAATAATCAATTCCAAAAAAAAAAAAAAACTATACCTATAGGAATTTCATAGGAATATTATAGTGATGCCATTGGCCATAAAAAATACCATAAAATGTGACAAGGTCGCTACCACAGTCGAAGTCCTTAAAGGCATATTCAAGCAAAATTACCTTATTTTGGTTGTATAGGCTAAAAACTCTATAATATCAAAACGACTCTAAATGCAGATGGAACCTTAATTCCAAACTCACAACCAGATCTGGTGTAACTGCGGCATGAAATACTCAGAGTGCAAAAGAAAATATGAGGACAAGCTGCTCTTTCCATCTGACAGACAGGTGAATCCAGGTGAAAGCTGTGATGTAGTGATGGGAAGATATATCGAAATTCATTATATTATAATGCAAAACTGTGACAATACAGTAAGTATCGTTAGGGAGAAAAAAGAATCGCGATATTACATTAAATTCTGCTGCAAATGAGACGCTTGACCGTCACAGTTTCACAAGCTCTCCATCCACATTATATTATTGTCACTTTGCATCGCTAGAAAGATTTGTGTCTCAGAAATAAACAGAATTCTGCACAGTCAGACTTTGTTGCCATTGAACTTTTATTTATTTCTTTATTACATCGTATCGTGGTTGTATCGAATCGTGAAGCCCATATCGCGTCTCGAATTGTATCGTGAGATAAGCAGATCGTCCTGATCCCTACTGTGATGCCTTACTGATTTCACCTGTTAAATGGAGAATGTGGATGGAGGTGGAGGGGAGGAGGAGATAAGCTAGAGGATTTTTTTCTAAGCCTTGAACCTGTTAATGTGGACGGTGCAGAAGAGACGGTGCAGCTCAGTAAGAGGAAGCTGATGCAAATATTTAGTAGTCAAATTCCCCATTTTGCAGAACTGAGTGAAAATAGTCTGGATACTGAAAAAAAAGGTGTGTGTGGTTTTCCATCTCTTCTCTGTGGGGGGGTGAAAGAGTCGAGGAGCCTTGTAAAGTTTTTTTTATGTTTAACCCCTTTTTTTTATTTCAGAGAACCTCTGCTTTATTAATTATTCACTTCCATAATCCTGTATTTGTCACTAAACCACGACTACAGTTCAGTGTTGTGATGTGTGTTTAAGCCAGTGCACATAGTTTGGTTGCTGAGATAGGCGAGAGTTGATCTGTGTGTGTGTGTGTGTGTGTGTGTGTGTGTGTGTGTGTGTGTGTGTTGACGTGTTTGTTGGCAGGTCATTTTCCTTGCACCCTGGTAGATAGATTGTTCCTAGTGATCCCTTCATTAGGAATAAGTGTGAGTTAAGTTATGTTAATAGATAAAATAGGCTGCATCGTAATCGAATTGTGAAAGTCCTTTAGTGTTTTCAAAGAGTTTTGGAGCAAGATAGGCGACTGTAAGTGAACTCTTTCAATAAGGAATCACTAAGTGGCGAATGAGAGTGTGTTGATGAGCGATCCTCCTGATTAGATTAGTCAAATTAACGGATTATTAGGCTGCATGTTAACATTAGTCAGTGTCTGTTTTAACAGTGTGTGTGTGTGTGTGTGTGTATGTGTGTGTGTAACTGTGATGGGGACATGTGGGGTTGGGATTGATTGTCCTCAAGGTCGGATGCAGAATGTCAATACCCATCTCCGCTGGGGTGGGACTGGAGGGGCGGATGGATGAACAAATGATGGGACGGCCTCATGGAGGGAGGGAGGGAGGGAGAGAGAGAGGGAGAGAGGGAGAGGGAGAGGGAGAATGGATGGAGGGAGGGGACAGTGTGTGTGGAGTTTGGCGGATGGATGAATGAATGATGAAATGGATGGACGAACAGATGGATGGATGAAGGGAGGGGATGGGATGAGTGGGGAGATGGAGCTTTTTTTTTTTTTTATGCCAGGGCAGAAGAGCTAATGCACTGACTAATGCACTATAGAACCACAAAGTTGTGGAAAGAGAAAAAAAAACTCACTTACACACTTTGTTAAAAAGAAGAAAAAAGAAAAGACAAACAGCCTGGACTGTTTCAAGTGAATTTACATTGAAAAAAACAAAAATAATGAGAAAAAAGATCTTCTCCAGATGCCAAAATTTAGACTGGCATGAAGGAGTAAAGATGGTATCTTGATGGTGTTTCTGCTTGAAACTAATAATTTGCGACATTTCCATATAAATACAGTAGAAGTCTCTTCTGCTGCTCTCTGACGTCTGACTGCTGTAACTCAACAGTGATCCGACCTATCTCCAGCTCATAAATCTTCTCCACTGTCTGTTCTAAACAGTCTAAACAGTGTCTGGTAGCTCTTTCCTGGGGAAAATCCTCTCCCACACAGGAAGTGATTTCTGTTTCTGTTTATTTATAAGGACAACACACATTAATCAACATTTCTGTAAATGTGCCAGTGTTAGCCAGCTGGCTAATTTTCAACTGCAGTCCCTTAGTTTGGCGAGATGTTTTAAAACCTATAAAGTGATAAAATTTACAGAACAAAGACAACAAGACGCCATAGAGACAGCAACAGCAACAAACAAGAACTCAAGACAGAACACAAGCCATGCAGAGCAACAGGAAACAGCAAAACATCAAAATACAGCAACAACAAAACACCATTTCGGCACATATAGCCATGCAAGAAACACAAAGCAACAACACAGCCAAGCAATACTGACCACAACCAACTTTTGACACATGCAGACATGCAGAGCAGCAATAAACAGTAGACATAAATAAAATACAACAATCATTATGTTGATCTTGATAAAATGTTACCAAATTGTTAATAAAAAAATAATAAGATACAACACGCTCAACTCACAATAATACCATGACAACTGGGTGCTGGATCCTTAAAGTAGTAGATAATGAAAAAGAAACTAAGTGCTGAAGAAGGGCGTATTGCTCGAAACGTCCGTGTGGCAAATTAAAAAGTCAATTTGGAGTGCTGTCCTAGTTTCTTTTTCACCAAATTGTTAATAAAATATTAGTAGATATTCCATACATACCTAAGCTAGCAGCAGGTTAGCCAGTAATGACAACGATGCGTTTTACGTTTTCCCGGCAGCAGCAGGATGGAGCGCAGGGCAAACCTGAAATCTAGACGAGCTGAAATGCCACCTGATGAACATCAGAGAAGGTTAATAACTGAAAGAACACAAACAATCCATCATGCTTATAGCTAAAGTTACAGAGACTGAAATTGAATTTGTTTAGACTCCGCCCACTTCCCAGGATGCAGCCTGGTCTCCCAAAAGTTTGTGACATAAGCCTGGTGGATACATCTGCCTTCTCCTCTATGACCCACGAATGATTCCCTACTGGTGAAGTCCTCACTTTTAGCAAAAGTTTTTATTTAACCATGACCAAAACCTTAAACAAATTGTTTTACTTGCCTAACTTTACTATAGGATAGAGGAATAATGTCCACACTCCAAAAAAATGACCTCCAACTGCCAATAAATTATTTTAAACATGTTTTGAGCCTCTAATAATTTTTGGGGAGTGCGGACCTTGTTCTTCTGCATTACAACTTCTTGTGGCTTCTTTTTGCAACTTACTGACAAACCGGAGCTGCAACCGGACGTTGTGATGCACCGGTTTCTCAACACAGAAGCGTTGAGAAACAGAATGTGAAAAGGGCCTGTTGGACAGTTTGAACCTAAAAAAAAAAAACAAATAGAAAAATGCAACAAAGTCAACTTTTCCACTATGGTTCAGACCAAAGAAAACAAACAAACAAAAGTTATACTATAAATATTATGCCATTCCCCATTCAGTGTTTCTTAGCAGGTAGGAAAGACCTGAAACAGAATTTAGACAATGTGCAGCTAAATAAATCCACTGACAGCAAAACTAAAGCAATTCTTGAAACAGCACTTAGAGCATGTGGTGCTAAAATCCTCCATTGGTGCTAAAATCCTCCACCAATACTAATGAAATCCTCTGAAATACAACAAACCTCTTCACTGAAACGTCGACTGATGAAATTCTTTGGTAAAACATTTAGACCTTGTGAGGCTAAAACTTTCCATTGGAACAAAGATTCTTTATGGAAATGTGATCCACTGTGCTTATTCAGTGGAGGGGCTGTTATTTGTATAAATCTGATATATCCAGTATATACTGTACATATACACACTACCAGGCAACAGTCTGGACACCTGACTGAGTATTCTACGTTTTTCATTCTCTTAAAGCCATTTTGATCTAAAGGCTTCTGCTTAAACGCTTGAAATGTGTTTCTTAGACAAATATAAATAGTGAAGTTGATCCTATGTATGAATTTCTTTCCAAAGCCTTTGCCTTTCCATCAAGGCAAAGGGCGGCTACTTTAAATAATCTAAAATATAAGATAGTTTTGATTTGTTTCACACTTTTTTGGTCACTATATATAGTTTTGATGTCTTAACTACTATTCTAAAATGTGGTGTGTAGAAACTTTTGACTGGTAGTGTATATATACAGTATATATATTGTTAGTTGACCGGGGGTTTGATTCTTCGTGGAAATACAGAACATAGACTCATGGCAGCCTGCAGTTCATTAAGGCAACTTCACACACTGGCAGCCCAAAAGTTGCAGCGAAAGCTAATTGTTTGAATTTTTTGGATTCCGTTACCCAGAAATCCTTTGAGGTGATGTCAGTAAACTAAAAGTCTTCTTCTTCTTTGTGCCAGGCTGGTGGGGGTTGGTAGAAGAAGTTTTGTGTTTCACTCTCATGTTTCGATGTGTCACTTCCTGTGCGGAGAGGATTTCCCGCCAGCGACCGACCGTACAGCACCTGACTGCAGAATGTTGTCCCGGGGCAAACAGGGTGAAGCCCCGGGACAACAGCCCCGCTTCATGATGTTTAGGCTGATAATACAAGGTGGATTTAGACATAAAACTCTGTCCCGGTGCAGCTTTAAGGTGTTTTGGGTACAAGCTTCCACCAAATGGCTTCCAAAGAATTCCTTCTCTCTCTCCTGGTTTCCTTCTCTGTAGATTGTTTTGACTTTTTCACCTTTCTCATCTCTCTCTCTTTATCTCCAGTTTCAGTCACTTTCATGTTATCCACTTACTAGATCTTCTTTAGCATCACCATCGCTCGCTGAGTCTGTCTTCCCTCCTTCATTCACTCATTTCCTCCCTCCCTCCCTCCTTCTTCTGTCTTTCTCCATCTCCCCCTCCTCTCTCTCTCTTTCTCTCTCTCTTGACAAGGCTTTCTAATCTCTCCCACCAACATCTCCCTCTAATTTGAGATGTTTGATTAAAGAGCAGCAAAAGTCAAAATCTCTCTCTCTCTCCCTCCCTCTCTCTCTCTCTCTCTCTCTCCCTCCCTCTCTCTCTCCATCTGCCTGGACTTGCTGGTCTGCAGTGTCTATTTCAGTCTTTCCGTTGGGGTCAGATTCGGCACATCCGGTATCTCATCCAGTTTATTGTCATTCAATCCCGCTGCGCTCCCGGAGGGCCTCGGGAGGAAGGCCCCTGGGTCTTAGTGCCTGACGGACCTCACGCACGCACGCACACACACACACACACACACACACACACACACACACATGCACACATACACAGAAAAGCTGGTTGCACTGTTATGTGAAGGTTTTGACCCTCATAAACCTGATGGTTTAAATTTTCTTATACAGACGAGTTCACTTTGCTCTCTTTTTTCTATGATTTTGATTGGAAAAGAGATTTCTACTGTATTCTACTGTTTTCATCACATATGTGCGTCTAAAAAAGGTTTCTGCCTGGTTTTATTTCTCTACCTAATACTTCACAATTATATCATTCTGTTAGTTAGTACCTGACAGCCTCTCTCTCTCTCTCTCTCTCTCTCTCTCTCTCTCTCTCACACACACACACACACACACACACACACACATACACACACACACACACACACACAGGAAAGCTGGTTCCTCTGCCACACTCTTAAAAATGGCGTGCTATTTTTAACACACGTGCCTGGCTCTTATTTCTCGACCTGATACTTCTCTGTTGTACACAGTCATGGTCAAGGCCAAAGGAGATGTCATTTATGACATCACTCTGACCTTTGACCTTCTTACCATTGGTTGCTTGTTCAAAATCAGAATGTAGTGTAGTGTAGTTTTACATTTCATTATCTTAATTAAATAAGACAGTCTTTCATGGACCGTAATTCACTATTTTCACTGCCATCTTGGACCAGGACAGCTGAGCCGGGATTGGCTCACATATTAATACATCACTTCTGATTGGTGGAGCTGACTGCAGGCTAGAGTTACATCACTTCTGATTGGTGGAGCTGACTGCAGGCTAGAGTTACATCACTTCTGATTGGCGGAGCTGACTGCAGGCTAGAGTTACATCACTTCTGATTGGCGGAGCTGACTGCAGGCTAGAGTTACATCACTTCTGATTGGTGGAGCTGACAGAGTTACAGTAACTAGTAACTTCAATTCTTAAAATTAGAATGATGTTACATTTATGTGTCTTTCATATTGCTTAATTTGTAGTTAGCACACATTTTATAAAAGGAGAAAAAAGTGAAAAGCACAGACAAAATGCCGCTAAATGAAAAAACACAATCTGAGTCTGCTGGATAGAAATGACTGGCTTCCTGTTTTAAAAACTGAGCAAACGTCTTGGATTGCATTTTAAAACAATAAGTGTGCATGGCCGTGTTGCTGCAACATGTTTGGAAGTGGGTAACGCAAAAGTACTCAAACAAGTCACTTTATAACTTTATTTATGTGTGTGTGTGTGTGCACTTAATCTACTTGTTGGGTCACAAATTTACTGTAGTGGAGTTGTTGCTGTAGGCTACTGCCTTGGTAAAGGTTTATTTAATTTTTTTTACAAAGGATATGTCAATTAGTTTTTGGTTTGTAGTTCAGGTTTTCAGGTTTATGGGTTGTGAATGTGAATTTGAGTGTGATTTGTGAATCCATTGTATGGATCCTATCATGTCTTCACCAATAATACGCGACAACACATTTTTCAATCCACCACACCAAGTATTCTGCCTTGAATCGCGGATCTAACACCGAGGAGAAGAGAGGGAAGAATGAGGGGAGCTGGAGAGGAGAGGAGAGGAGAGGAGAGGAGAGGAGAAGAGAGGAGGGGAAGGAATGTGAGCGGAGGAAAGGACAGGACAGCAGAGGGGGGATGAAAGGGGAGAGTGAAGGTGATGTGAGGGGAGAGGATGGAAGAAGAGAGGAGGGGAGGAGGAGGGGAGGAGGAAGGAGAAGGAAAGGAGAGACAGCAAGGTGGGAGGAGAGGAGAGAAAGAGAGAGGAGAGGAGAGAAAGGGAGAGGAGAGGAGGAGAGGAGAGAAAGGGAGAGGAGAGGAGAGGTGAGAAAGGGAGAGGAGAGGAGAGGAGGAGAGGAGAGAAAGAGAGAGGAGAGGAAAAGAGAGGAGGAGAGGAGAGAAAGAGAAAGAGAGAGGAGAGGAGAGGAGGAGAGGAGAGGAGACAAGAGGAGAGGACGACCCCCCCCCCTTCACCCCCCCGCCCCAAACCAGAGGCGAGGGGTCACAGCAGGCAGTTCTAAAATAGCCTGATACCATGATGTCATCGATGCAGAGTCGCTCCATCGACCATCAGCAGGTCGAGTCCGGACTTGGAGGAAGTAGCCAAGTCAACTGAAACCAGGGGTCCAATCAGCTGAGCTCTGCTTCTTCTTCTGCAGTTTCTTTCTAGTTTTGACTTCTGAATCAAAGGCAGGGAACAGATCAAGGGGTTGATACCTGTACTGTCACAGTTTTTAATTGTTAAATCCAGCCAGGTCAACCAGACTCTTCACTTGCTATGAAATCATGTTGTAGATTAGATTAGATTAGATTTTATTTCGAACATGTTAGAAAAAGTAAAAAAACAAAACAAAAATAACCAATAAAATTAACAGCAAACATATACAGCAAACTCTCAATAAACAACATAAATAAATATTTAATGTCCGAAAAGGAGTAGGAAGAAGTGAATACTGTTGTAAAAATCAACTCCCGACTCCTTTATAGAGCACGATATGATTAATAAAACAAAGAAAAATAAAGTGTTATTATTATGAAAATGTAACTTTTAAATCAAACTATTTTTATCTCTTTGTATGGAAATGAGGATTTTGACAATGTCACACAACAGGAGATATACTTCTGGGTTCTTCTATTAGTTTGTATAGATGGACTGCCGCCATACACTGATGTGTACACATCTGACCCTGCCAGTGTCAGCACCTTCCTCTGTACAAAACCAGTTTTATTGTGATACCAATACCAATAGTTTTTGGCAACTTTTGAATACCTACAGTATTGTGTGTACACTTTACACACAATATACATCATATGATTTTCAAATAGTAGAAATCTTGTTTTAACTCTAACTTTCTCTCCTGGAAATGTATCAGACAAGTCAAAACTCACCTTTAAATGTCCAGATAAGAGTGCAACTAGCTAAATGCCTCGATGGCAGATTGTACTCGCAATTATTTTTTTATTTTTTATTTATTTTACCTTCATTTTACTAGGAAGTCCCATTGAGATCAAAAATCTCTTTTACAAGAGAGACCTGGCCGTACAGAATCACAACATATAATACAACATGATATACAAAAATCCACAATAAAACAGAAGAACAGCTATTCAAACACAGAAAGACAACAGAAAAACAACTACATATCTCCATCACCACATTCTTTATGATGCCCTTAAATTCATCAATGGATATAAATGTGTCTAATTTTAGATCATTTTGTAGATTATTCCGTGCCCAAGGTGCATAGTAGGAAATTGCAGTTTTCCCCAGATCTGTCAAAACCCGGGGTTCATTACAAAGCAACCAGCTTCACCAAAGTTGATCTAGACAAGAGGCTCAGTGACGCGCGCGTGTGTGTGTGTGTGTGTGTGTGTGTGTGTGTGTGTGTGTGTGTGTGCGTGTGTGTGTGTGTGTGTGTATGTTGACAGTTCATTAGAATTGGTTCATAAATTTAGGGTTAGGCAAGGTATTTGAGAGATATCCCAGAACTTCCCCTGTACCACCCAGTGATGACACATGGGGTTGGGGTTAGTGAGGGTTATATCCAGTTCATAAATCTCCTCCACTGTCTGTTCTTAACAGCCGGTGTCTGGCAGCTGTTTTCTGGGAAAAAAATCCTCTGTTGCACAGGAAGTGATGTGTTTTACCTTTCCGGGTTTGTTTGGAATAAACAGAAGAAGAAGAACTGGGTAGTTAGCATGAGCAGCGATAGCCGCCATGGCTGAACAGACGAAGAAAACAGAAACTCAAACTGCAGGGACAGAGAATACAAGCTCCGCCCACACTGTTTGATTGACAGGTGATCTGTAGGAAGAGCAGTGCAGAAACACCACAGTGAGGCTGAGGGACAAAGATGGAGACTGAATCGTCAAAACACAGATTTTGCAGCTTACTACTGTAACTTAAATGTTGAAGTAAATTGCCTAAACTGTCAATTGTCCCTGTATGGATGCTGACTTCTTCCAGCGTTTGCACTCTGGATAAGAGCATCAGTTAGCAGAGAGAGTGTGTATGGTGTGTGTGTGTGTGTGTGTGTGTGTGTGTGTGTGCCCCAGGGCAGCAGAGGCTCAGTCATTACTGATACTCCCTCAGCACCGAGGTCCATCCTCAGGTTTCCACTGACGGCCTCTGGAAACACCAGCCCTCCCTCCTTCCCTCCCTCCTCTCTCTCTCTCTCTCTCTCTCTCTCTCTCTCTCTCTCTCTCTCTCTCTCTCTCTCTCTCTCTCTCTCTCTCTCTCTCTCTCTCTCCCCATTTAGTTCAGTTCAATTCAGTTTGCTTCACTGGCATGTTACATGTTAGACGAGCAATATTGCGGGAATTTATCACACAAAAGAAGACAAATGTAAGAGCAACAAACTTCCCCTGTGTGTGTGTGTGTGTGTGTGTGTGTGTGTCACTCTCTCTCACTTGCTCTCTCTTTCTTTGACTCTCGCACTCTCTCTCTCCTCTCTCCTTCTCTCTTTTGCTTTGTCCTCCCTGGTCTTTCTGTTTCTGTTATGATATCTTTTGTTATTTCTATTTTCTGGGATATTTTACATGTAAAAATAACAATAAATCTTTTGATTTAAATCTTTAAATCACACACAGTATTTTGAAACAATAAAAAAAAGAAAAAAATAGAAGTCCACTGTAGCCTCTCTGACTTTATCCACTGAGGAAAAAAAAGTGTTGCAAATATTACCTAATTGATAACAAAATAAATAGAAGTCACAATACAAAACGTGTTTGTGTTAGTGTCTGTGTTCAACTTATAGAACTTCATTCTGTTAACATGAAAGGATTTTTTTTTTCAATCCACCTGTGATGCCTCGCCTTAAAATAAATAAAAAGACTCAATACGAGATTAAATAATTTGAAATAATGAATTAATAATAATGAAATAAAATTAAATAATTTTCTGTTATGATGTGATAATGTTGTTCATTGAATGTTGAGGATGTTTCAGCTGTGATGAGAGTCACCAGTTGTTCTTCACATTTCGCAAAGTGAAGCATTCACTTTCGTTTTGTGTAGAGAGAGAGAGAGGGAGGGAGGGAGAGGGGGGGAGAGAGAAAGAGAGAGAGGAAGAGAGAGAGAGAGAGAGAGAGAGAGAGAGAGGGGTTGATAAACAGATCACATTAGTTTACCTTGGGACCAGCAGACACTCCCATTCCCTCTTCTCTTCTCTTCTCTTTTCTTCTCTGTTTTCCTCTTCTCTTCTCTCTCCTTACCTCCATTTTCCTCTCCCTCTCTCTTCTGTCCTCTCTTGTCTTCTTTCCTTAACTCCTTTTTCCTCTCCTCTTCTTTCATTTCTGCACATTCTCTCCTCTCTTATCCTCTCCACTTTCCTCTGCTCCCCTCCTTTTCTCAGAGAAAAATAAATGAATGCATGAATGAATGAATGAATGACATAATACGACATATGATGAACATAAAAATGAATGTCAGGAGAGTGAGCCACGCTGAGCATAAAGCCCAACAGCTGCACAGGAAATAATGGAAAAACAAATAATGTTTGTCATGAGTATGCAAGTAAAGAATAGCTCAAATTAGAGATAGTAACATTATTTATAAAGCGCCCATTTTCCCATTTCCCATGCCCTAAATAAACTGCAAAATACAATTTTCCTGTTGTTAAATGTCAATGAAAAACAAAAAACAATTTCAAATTTATTAATCTTACTAAACAAAACCTCTCTCTGGATATACTTAAAAGGACAATAACAAAACAGTCCTCTACAAATGCATCGACAAGGCAATGATTTGACCCAGTTTATAGGCTTGTATTTTTTTTATGTTTTTATGGCTTTTTTTTTTTACTTTTATTTATCCAGGGAAGGTTGACTGAGCAGGCATGAGTCTACTGCTTCACATTCATAAAGTTGCACACATTCATAATAAATCATAATGTTCATAATATCATAATATATATATAATATATGTTCAGAATATATCAGCCTGTCCAGGGAGTCAAACTGTTGCGGTTGATGTTGTACGATAAACAATTCCCAAACATTAAATATTTAAATCGGTCACAGGTAAATAGTCATGAAGACCAGATGAAACGTTACATTGAAATAAAGTACTGCAGGTATAGATAGTGAGCAGGAACTGTTTATCTCTTCACTGGTTAATACAGTGAAATAAGAGAGGTAAATTATGACCCTATTGGCTTTCCATAGAGTTGTGTTTCATGCCCTGTGTGATCATGGTGTCTTCTGCTTTAGGAATAACACACAGAATAACACTGCTCCAGTCAAGGTGTTAGAGCAGCCATGCAGCAACAAGGAATACCAAAAAATTGTTCATATGACATGTTGTCAGATATCAAGAAGTCTTGCTGAGTAAACTAAACCGACTGTCAGAGAAATTCACGAAAAGTGGCTTATTGGGTAAAATCGTGTTACTTATGTCACATTTTGCTAAACCTAACTAGACACTACAACCAGATCAGGGGCCGAATTCACCAATGTGTTCTTAAGATAGAACTTAAGAAATGACATAAGAGGAAATTTTAGGAAGTTCTTAAGAAGGCTCTTAAGTGGAATTCCTCAATATTTTCTTAGTAACAGTCTCATTTCTTACGAATTTCTTTAATTTTCCAACTTAAGAACTTCTCAAAATAGGGCCTGAATTAATTCTGGTTAATAAACTTTAGGCTTACTGCTATTGAGGCTAGGAGACAAGGCTAGGAGGGTAGGAGACAAGGCTAGGAGGCAACCCAAAATGCTTCCATCTACAAAACATTACACACACTATTTAGGGCAACTAGAGCAAAGATTTAAACATTGGTTGCTGTTGGTAACTGTAAAATTCTTCTTCAGTTTCTATTCATTCTTCTTATTAAGGAGAAAGTTAAGAAAATATATAAGAACTGTTTTTGAGAATAGCATTTTTCCCTATTTTTTTTCTTAAGACTAAAGACTAAAGACTTTCTTAAGAGGATTTTGTGAATCCGGCCACTGATCATTCAACATAACTGTTGTGCATGTGAACACACCTGGTGAGCCCTACATGTACCAACAATATTTAAAGGATATTAGGCAACTTAACCAGCAACAATTCCACATATTATATTTTTCAGAATTCTTGAACAATTAACTTTCTTTCACTATTTCTGCATTTAGCAGTTTGGAGATGTGAGGTTTTAATCAGACAGAGAGTAGCAGCATCCGAACACCACCCCCCCCCCCCTCTGGGAGACGTTTCCATGGGAACCGTGTTTGGGAAGTCAACTCCCACTACCCAGAATCCTCACACAAGCACACACATGTAACACATAACACACAAGTGTACACACACACACACACACACACAACAGGCACAGAGCCTGAGCTCCGGCTGTAATGTGAGAAGGGAGGGTGTTGCCCACCCCGCCCTCCTCCATCCTCTCTCACTCCCTCCGCCATTCCTTCCATCCATCCCTCCGTTCCCCCCGCCTCCTCCTCTCATCCCAGCTGTGTTGTTTTGGAGGATTGATAACAGACAGACACTCCCCGGCTTAGCCATCTATCTAGAGAGAGCAGCTATGCCGAAAACAATGCTGCCCTCCATCCAGAGTCCGAAAGAGAACGAAACGAGCAGATTGGTGTTTTAGTCAGACAAACTTTCCTCAGAGGCAGAGCGGCTCTGGAGGCAGAAATAATCTGATTGGTTGAGTTAAACCTCAAGCGCAAGCTAACTGGCAAACTTGAGTGGCAAAGAAGGAACTCTTTGAATATAAATGGCAATTACTTATTTTTCCATTAATTCATGTCCAAGGCATGTCAGCAGCTAGCTATCTTACCTAGATAGCTGCAAAAACTATTAAGGCAGTTCAACTTAAAAACATCAGTTTCCTTGCTGCTTTAAAATTGTGAGTTGACTGAAGTAGTACTGAATAGTTAGGTCAAAGATCATTAGTTAATTGTTCTAATGTAGAAAAGCTAACTGAGTGAACTTAAGACAATAAGTTCAATCAACAAATGTCTAGTCATGCTGATTCATGTTTCCCAGTTGAATGCATTAACTGATGAACTGAAATCCAGTGTTATTTATTTTTTCACAAGGTTTGCTAGGATTAAGTTCAAGTTCCTCTTGTATGACATGATTAATACACAGTTCAGCATATAGTCTGCAGCTGCAATACACTTACTTGTAGTGGATTGTACTTGCCATGTGCATCAGAGAGAAACTTACTTGATTGTGAATTCCCAGATACATTGATAAGATAGATAGTAGATTTAATTATGTTTTTTTGTTTTTTTTTAATCAGAAATTGACCTATTATTCACCAAACCTACATACATAACAAGTCTCTATCCTGTAACTTCATTCAAACCAGAAGAAGGAAGTGTTTCTGGAGAGTTGCAGTATGCAATGCATACTGCATTGCATTCTGCTAATAAACTAACAGTGTTGAGTTTAGTGAATTCTTTATAAGGTGTTCTTTCAAGTCATAATTTTAAGTCAAAAGATGTGAACTCATGATTTTAAGTCATGAAGCTCATAACTAGCACTTTTAAGTTGAAACTGACAAACACACCTATATACATTGTGTTAATGGATAAAGATGAGTTGATTTCACTGAATCGCACTATGAGTTTTTACAGTGGGCTATTATGGTTAGTTTGAACTTGGAAGGTCAGCTAGATAACTAGCTTACCTAGATAACTTAGTATGGCTAGATAGTAATTTTTTTAGTCAGCAGTAAGGTCATTAGGCTTCATAATTAGCTTCCTCCTCTGTTAGCCTTTGCCTTTTTCACTGGGCTTATTGGGGTCATATTGGATTTACTGTAAATATGACCTGCCGACTGGGAAAAAATGTCCACGTCAACCTCCTACTGGCAGCAGGATAAATGGGACTTTTTTGCTAGCTAAGATTCCTCCCACTTGGCATCATGAATTGCAGAAGTGTGTCAAGACGAGCGGTAAACCCTGCTGTCAGCGGTCCAAGGTTCCTCTTGCAGATTACACTGCCTTTTAAAGGGAAGGAAACGAGAAGATTTGATTGGTCACGACTGTCTCAGCCCCAACCACACCTACTGATGGTGTATTGCTCCTAACCTCACCCCATTTCCAACTGCACTGCAGGTGCACCGTGTGCGTCTGGCCACGAAAACACCACACAGTGCTGTGCGCCAAATTGACCAAGAGTGAACTGGATGACAGGAATTGTGAACCAAAGTGCAAAGTAGGAGAGTGACAAAGTGAAAGGGACTGTCTTCATTTTGCAACATTAGCTTGTTAGTGGGCACAGAACACAAACGACTGTATGCACAACTTTATATGTAAAATTAATTTGATTAATCATGTACCATTAAAGTTTAAGCTCAGGCAATGCTGAAGATCAAGCTTAACCCTCATCCTACCAACATATTTAACATACAAGGACTACCGATAAACTACTGTAAGAAACAACCATCATAGCAAAATGTTAACTTATTTCTTCTCAAAACATTATTAGTTATGTAATTAATGTCATCTGAAAGAAAAAAAAAAAAAAACAGATTATTATTATTTTAGGAAAGTTACAGTTAATTAAATGATGTATTGTATTTGTGACTTTGAACATCATTTTACCTTAGGAAGAGCAGTATTTAGGGTCACAGAGCACATGAGGAAGTGCCCCTACCCCCCCTGATAGTGTGTGATACTTTAAATAAGGACCCATGGCAAACATGACCTCAATAAATAGTTCCATCTATTAAAACTGCATAGGTGGAATCGGGTGCTTTTGACTGGAGTCCCCCAGGACCCCAATACATTGGTATTTTTAAAAAGCACTAATAAAAACAGAAACAGAAAACAATGATATGAAGTCATTAGGAACAAATTGATTGAAAAAGTCATGAAAAATTGGAATGATAGAATAAAGCACCTGTGAGATATGACAAAAAAGTATACCTCTGGGGTCTGCGGGTACCCCAGAGGTAGGATGAGGGTTAAGGAAGATTATAAACACTTTAAAGGTAATGCTGTGTAGTGTTTACAGTGCATGTTGGCGTGATGTCAGGTGACTGCAGCTCAGAGAAATCTCTCCGCTCGAGTTTCCTGCTTGGAATTCGGACTTGAAGAGCCGTTCCATGTTTCCTCGTTGGAAGACAGTATTTCAAACTTTCTGATATGTCCAGAACGCAGCATTAGTGTTGGGGTGTGTGTGTGTGTGTGTGTGTGTGTGGGTGTGGGTGTGGGTGTGTTTGTGTGGGGGGGGGGGGGTCGCCTCAACCATCAGCAAGTAAATATGAGGTCATGGAAAGAGACGGCAGGCTTCTTCTTTTTAACAATTAGATGGGCTGATAGCTGGGCAGAGAATGGGCCACCGCTCCGCTTGATGAGATTAGTCACCAGGACTTCTCCTCTCTCCTCCGACTAATTTGAAAATGCATCCTCATCTCCCAACCTGGGCCTCCTTATCTGCTGCTTTATGGCCGGGCCGCTGGGAGGAGGGCACTGTGTGTGTGTGTGTGTGTGTGTGTGTGTGTGTGTGTGTGTGTGTGTGTGTGTGTGTTAGTACCTCTATGTGTGTTTACAGTATGTCTCATTGTGTGCATGTGTGTGTACTGTAAGTGTGTGTATGTGTTAGTGTCTGTCTGAGTGCCTGTGTTAGCCTACATGTGCATGTGTAAATGTGTGTGTGTGTGTGTGTGTGTGTGTGTGTGTGTGTGTGTGTGAGGCTGGATGTGCACCTGAAGCAGAGATTGTCCAGAAGTCTCTCCCCGGAAGCCTGCAGGACAGGAAGAGTTTTTTTCCCCCTCCACTCTGCTCATCACCACTCCCTCCTCCTGCCTCCCATTGATGGATTTCCATTCTTGGGTTTCATCCAACAACCCACACCCCGCTCCACACACACACACACACACACACACACACACACACCATCACTTCTTAGCTAGAAAAAAAGCCTTCTTTTTTTTTTATTTTGGCAACATCTTTGTTGCTAAGTGGTCATTCCTGCTGTGTTTTTCACTACAGTCTTTTTCCTTGGATTCTCTGTTGATGCAGTTTGAGTTTCTCTTTTCTTTGTCTGTTCAGTCATGGTGGCTATCGCTGCTCATGCTGACTACCCAGTTCTTCTTCTTCTGTTTATTCCAAATAAACTACCCCAAAAACATCAAACATCGTTCAAAAGCCAATTTCAGGCAAATGGGGCGATTTAGGCATGAACACACACAGTCACAGACAGACACACAGACTGATAATATATTATTTATCCTATTCATTTACTGTTATTGTAATTCTGTTCGGTAACTAAGAGAAACAGCCTTGTATTTATCTTGCCCACCATGCATTTTTTTTTTGTTTATCCAGCAGGTTTTGAAAGGGTTTCATCAGCCCAAAGGTCACAGAATTTTTCTCAACCCATATAATGATAATAACCTTTATTTGTATAGCACATTTCATACACAACATGCAGCTCAAAGTGCTTTACATCAATAGAAGGCAGATAAAACACAGATAAAAAAATAAAATTCATATAAAAGAACAAGCAACATGCATTGCATTAAAATAATCAAATCAAGTAAAATAGAAAGATAAAAGAACACAACAAATACTCCCACTTTTAGATGCACATTGTGAGTGAATCCATATGTTTTTCTTTAATTTTCTTTTCCCCTGTCCTTCCTGATTCTAGGATCAGATGATCCCTCAGTTGAAGTTAAAACATGAAAATCACCAAAATTGGAGTAACAACAGTGAGTGAGTCATCTGAACCAGACAAGGGCTGAGAAAAACACACACTGCAGAAAAGTCTGTTTTTATAGATAATTTCTCTTTCGTTTCCAATACACTTTTACTTGTTTCAAGAATTTGTAATGGTTTATTTTTATTCAGATCCCCGTTAGTTATTAGTACAGTTACTCCTGGGTCACAATAAAAGCGAGTGGCATTATCTAGTGATTTCCAGGCCATTTGTTTCAAGAATATTCTTTAAAGAAGTGAACCAGTCTCAACCCACTGGCAAGATGGTTTATTTGACTTGTTTTAAAGAAAATATAACAGTTTACGACTCAGTATATGGTTAAGATGGATTTCTTTGCAGTGACACCCCCCCCCCACCCCACCCCCTCCTCCCTCCTCTATCTAATCTTATGATCTGGGCTGCTTTAAACGCATTTCCATTTGGCCTCATTACTCTCTGAGAGGACCGGCCCCATGTGAGGAACTAGCCAGCTATCTCTCCCCCTTGGCCACTTGGCAAGGCTACAGCTTCTTTCTTTGTGTGTGTATGTGTGTGTGTGTGTGTGTGTGTGTCTGTGTAGGAACCCCCCGCCCCCTCCCCACCCCAACTGACACACACAAATACTGTACACCCATGCACACACACACACACACACACACACACATACACACATTTTCTCCCCAAAGCAAGGAGGAGATATCAAGCTATCACATTCAGCTCAAATTAGCCTCAGAGTTTCTTGTCAGAGTTTGGTCTTTTCATTAGGAACAACGGCTTCTCTGATGTCTAAACAGGGAATCTAGTCAGTTGCATATTCAGCTGGACTTGGACCTTTAATTTGGTTTCAATTGTCTTTTTGCTCATTTACATTGTTGTAAGTTGTTTGTTTGTAAGCCATTTTTACATCATATGCATTTAGCTGACTTCTTAACCAGAGCGACATAAGTTACAATGAGTGCAACAGCAGGAAGAGTTAAACTCCTTGATTACCAGCTACAAGCAACCAATAGTAAAGAGTGCAAAGGTCAGAGCTATAATGCAGATGTAACAAATATTCCAGTGACCCTTGGATGATCATGTGTGATAGAAAAGTGTTAAGATAAAGAAATAAGAGCTGAGAAGAGAGGTCAAACTTTTTTCTTTAGTGTTTGACTTGATGTGGTTTTCTTGGCTGGGTCTGGCTAAGTATAAAGGGGCAATAAGTAAAATGCCCTGTAGCACAAAATGACCACAACATATCTGACGCAAAATGTTTTTTTGGTGAGATGCTGAGACTTCTGGCCTTCTGCCCCATGCTCTATTTTGGAACACATGTTGGATTCATTCTTCCATTTTCCAAATTAATCACGATACTACATGCTCTCGTTCTTTCTTGCAGTCGGTTTACAGTAAGAGGGAATTGTCCTTTGGGAATTGATTGTTGTGGAGTGGAGTGACCTGCCATTACTGAAGAGTCTTTTCAGTGTTTTGGCAATGTTTTGGTAGAACCACATGACATGTGTCCTGGCATGTGCTCCGACCCTGGGTCCCGAGGCGAGGCTAAATTTAGAGGCTGTAAAATACAAAAAAATGGTTAATTCTTCTTGGTGGCTTTGTATAGCCAAACTGGTAGAGCAAAGCACTAACTGTTCCAAGGTTAAGGGTGCAATTCCCTCAAAAACCTGCTGAAACCATGCTAAAAATGCATGAACTCATGGTAAGGATAAAACCAACTACCAAATGACACCGTTAAAGCTACAAAATGCACGTTTTCAACTTGAGCGAAGTGTTTGCTAGTCCCGCCCTCTTCTCCCTCGATTGGTCAAGCTCCCGCCCCAACACCTGTCACTCATCTTGATGAGCTGTCATCTATCCTCTGCAAAGCCTCCACAGGCGCTTTGGAGCAGGACGACGACGTTCACTGTGTTTTTGAATGGGTCTTGTCACAGGGTTAGGGGTTAGCCGCACTTTTAGCTTCTCCGTACTTTCTTTTCTTACTGCTTTCTCGCTTTAAATGCAACTCAACCTTCTTTAGGCATTATGCTCTGATCCAGAGAGACTTGAGTTTGTCTCACTCTGGGACACTTTGACTGGACACATGGCTGTTGATGGACAATCGCTGGCTGTTGCAGGGATTAAACCTGCGACCTTACTGCTACTCGACAGTCTCTTTAAGTACCAGGCCTCGCTGCCACCCGCTCTGTCTGCAGGTGGGTCCCCCTCCTTGGCCCCAGCAGCTGTGTTCAACAGATGCTAAATTACAGTGTGGACCTGATGGATCTATCCCTCTGGCTCTGGCAGGCTAATAATAGCGTTAGCCATGAGCAGTGGAGAACCTCAGTGGTCATAATGACATGGCTGATGTTTGTGTGGATGCTGCACTGCAATAAAAGTCCATCTTCGATCAAATGCTGAATGTATATTTGGAGAGTAATATGCGCAGTTTGTTGTATGCGATGCACTGTCCCCTTGTGCAGTATGTGAGCTCCTGTTGTCCTGTACCAGTATCTACTGTGGTACTGTCTTAGTTGTCAATATGTCTCTGTGCCAATAATCAGTAAGAAGAAATTCCTATCCATTTATTGTACATGTGTATAAAGTGGTTTGATTATTCATAATTGTTCAATCTTGTAGTCATCATCTTTTTTTGCTTACTACAATTGTTTTATTAAAGGGGCAATAGGTAAGGGTCAGTAGGATCAATACCAAAGACTCATCGATTACTTTGGCAGGTGATGAGATTCCTGGTTTTCCAAACATACTCATTTGCTTGATTGCTGTCACCTGCCAATCAAACAGTGTGGGTGAAGCTTAGATTTTCTGTAGGTGGCTCTTTTCTTTGTCTGTTCAGCCACCGTGGCTATCACTGCTCATGCTAACTACCCAGCTATAAAGGTTGGATCACTATTGTGTTATATCATTTGGCACAACAGGGTAGCAAAATGGACATTTATTTCTATGAAAATGTTGTGGATTATTACTTTAAAGAACATATGAATAAAAAGGGCATATTTTGCAGTGTGGGAACTGTGCTGCCTGTCTGGTTCAGATGGGTCATTCATTACAGTGTGGTGCTGCTTAGTCATGTTCATCAAAACTGTATGTGGGGCAAACATATGGTTGTGAATATGATATGTGAGAGGGCTTGTCTGGACTCAGTCAGAAAGTATCTGAGGGGGTTTGGTGGCAATTCGCTCACTCACTGGTGACAATGACCTTAAAATTATATAAGTGGGCTTGTGACTGCAAGGTCACTGGTTCAAAACCCTGGTCTGGTTGGGTCTTGCTTATTTTTATTGTGTTAATTGTAACAATAGCACTAATGTGTCTTCCATCTATTTCTGTCTGTATAATTGCAGGGTTGTCTGATGGAAAACTGTATTATGGTCAAGGCTCATATTGTGATTGAACCATCAAAAAAGTTAAATTAAGCAAGAATGTCAGTAAAATGTCGTTCTTTCTCTCTGTGTGCCTGCAGGTTTATCTGATGTGCCGTGAGAGTTGGGAGCGCCCTGCCCCAGCCTCGGCCCCGGCCCGGTCCCCGGCCTTGGTGCCCCCCTCCCCTCACCAGGATGGACCCTGCCCATTCCTTCAGGATGGAGCTGGACGGGCTGGACCTTCAGCAGGTCCCAGTTCTGTCCCTCGAACAGATCCGCGCCATCCGGGCCAACAACGACTATGTGGAGCGGCCCGTGGCGCTGGAACCGGCCTCCCAGTCCGGATTTTTCTACGCCCATGATGAGCGCTACCCTCATGGAGGACACTCCCATCAACCGCAGCCTTCCCTCCACTCGGCCCTGCCCCGCAGCCAAAGTCAGCACCAACACGCCCACCTGGCCCACCTGAGCCGCTCCAGCACCATCAGCTCCTCCATGTCTCGGACCAGCGGCACCTCAGACCAGCGGCTGCTGGCGGGCCTGACGCCCTCCCACTCCGGTTCGGTGGTGCGTGCCCAGCCTAAAGGAGAACTCAAGCCTGAGGCTTCGCTGGGTAAAGGCCTGATGGAGGATGAGGCAGAGCTGGGGCTGCATCTGTTCATCTGTGAGCGGTGCGGTCGCTGCAAGTGCCAGGAGTGCTGCGCCCCACGCCGCCTGCCCTCCTGCTGGGCCTGCGGACAGCGCTGCCTGTGCTCCGCCGAGAGCGCCGTGGAGTACGGAACCTGCCTGTGCTGCGTTAAAGGCCTCTTCTATCACTGCTCCGCCCAGGACGACGAGGATAACTGTGCCGATCGGCCGTGCTCCTGCGCTCCAGCCCACGCCTGTGCCCGCTGGGGCACCATGGGGCTGCTGGCGCTCTGCCTGCCCTGCCTCTGCTGCTACCCCCCTGCCAGGCTGTGCCTTGCCCTGTGCCAGTGTGCCCACGACCGCGCGACGCGCCCCGGTTGCAGGTGCAGCAACACCAACACTGTGTGCCGCAAGATCTCCGCCTCCAACCCTAACCCCGGCCATCCGCCGCTCCGGAACAAGGCCCTGGAGAAGCCGTTATGACAGGCTGGGATGGGGGCCAATTAAATCTGTTTCCCTCAGCCGTCGCCAAAGCAACGCTGTCGCCATTTAATAGTGCCATGACAGCTGACGTCATGGCAACAACGTCATTGTGACCCACCTACCTACATATGACAACCCAACCTACCAACTGACAAACCGTGAGCTGTTGTTCACCTAATGTACCTTGTATTTACTTCTCCAGCTCAGGAGGGACCAAAGCTTTACTGTGCCTGTTCATGTTGGAGACTTAATGCCTAAAAACAAAAACAAACAAAAAAAAAAAACCTGAAGACAGCTGATATGCTTCGCTGGACTGCCTGCCAACCTTAACCGAGACTTCCAGACAGACAGGCAGACAGACAGGCAGACAGACATCACCTCTCTCAGCCATCGGTGGTGTAATTTGGACCTGTTGAAATCTATTTATTTATTTATTGTTGAACCTCCTTCCTCCCCACCCCTAGCGAGGCGTAGCGCAGAGTGGAGGGCAATGGACCGCTTCAAATCAGGGAGGAAAGAAGCCTGTGGCAATATGTAAGGTCCACGCCAACAGTGTGTCTGTCCTCCAGGGAGAGAGAATCAGCGGGAGAGAGAGAGAGAGATCTGCAGATTGAGGACTTAAACCAGAATGAGATTTGGGCAACTCCAAAAAGGCAGAAGATAATGGAGGGATAGACCGATGTCGTGCCACGGTGGATATCCGACTGGGGCTTCAAGCAAAGCACCCTGGCCTAAAGTCGGAACAAAGACACCTCTAACAAATGTTTGACACCAAAAAAAGGGACCATGTACTGTGTGAACTGGGCGAATCTCAATGCTATTAAGCTCATTTGTAAAAGAAAAGCACTGTGAGGTAGATGGACAATATGTTCCCCGGTAGCCCAAGAGCTGAATGAGGGATTATTTAATCTGGGGGGAGGGTGCATCCATTGTGACCAGGCAGCATGTGTGTGTGTGTGTGTGTGTGTGTGTGTGTGTGTATGTGTGTGTCTGTGACGGTGTGTGTGTCCTCCTACTGTACAACAACCTGTGTGTAGAGCCTGTGCGTATGTTGTTTTGTCAGCAGAAGAAGCCTCCTTGATTTTATTTTTAGCAGCGCAGCTTCAGTGGAGCTGTAAGGGTCTGGTCGGGTTTCCTCCCGAAGGCAGTCTGTCGCCAACGTCCCCCTTACAACCGACCCCCTTCGCTGCTTCATCCCCTCCATCCCTCTCTCCTCCTCCTCCTCCTCTATCCCTCTTCATCCCCTCTTCCTCCCATCCCCCAATCCAGCGCTTTCTTCTCTTACCCATCCCGCTCCCTGTCTCACTTACATGTAAGGCATTTAGTTGACGCCGTGATCCAGAGCAACTTACAGTGGGTAAAACAGTAGAAAAATCTTTAGTTGTCTAGATCAGTGATTCTCAACCTTTTTCACATCAAGGACCCCTAATTTAGTACACATTAGGGCCACTTACCCCCATTTGATGAGATTTTGTCTCTTGGACCCAAATATGAGAATATTTTTTATTGTTAGATAAGATTGTGTCCAGAATTACAAGTCTATCTTTATTGTAGGTAGAGAGATAACAGTGAAACTATGATTGAAATAGTAATTTTTCTGCATTCTCTAATTGTGTTAACTTTTTGTAAATGAAATAATGTTGAAGTTTAACAATTCATCGATTTGCTGGGGACCCCCTGGAACCCCCTCAAGGACCCCTGGTGGTCCCCGGACCCCATGTTGAGAACCACTGGTCTAGATCCTCAACATTAAAACCAATAGAGGCCGCAAATATAGCGAACATAGCTGATGCCATAATGGAGGTCCAGTGGAGAACTGGCTGGGCACAAATGATGTCTAAATACATGACAACTTGGCTAGAAAAAGATAGCTAACTAAAAGCTAGCTAAAAGATTATTGTGGTGTGGCTGCAGGTCAGTTCATTAATGTTATAAATAAAAGTGAATAGTCTGATAACTCTTGTCTTTAGCCCTAGCCCAGTTGGCCCTAGTCTCTAACCCAAAGCACTATCAGTTGTAACTTGGGAAGAGCTGGTTAAACACAAAATGTATCAGATTTGTGTCAAGATGGTTGGCCCCCAGTCAAAAACAGCACAGAAATTAACCAGATCTATTCCATACTGTTGACACGCCCAAGTCGTAAGTTTAGAAACACATCCAGTTGTTCATAGCCGTTGTTGCCAAGAGCTGAGGACCTCCAATATGGCCGACAGAGGGCGCGTCACATCACCTGAAAGCCCTCTGCAGTAAGTAGCTCAAGGCCCACAAAAACAAAATATTCAAGCATATAATAAAGACAAGATAAAGAGATACAACAACCCCTTCTCTCTCTCTTTAATCCCTCCTCACCAATCTAACCCTAACCCTAACCCATTACTTTTTTAATTACCTCATCCCCCAACCCGCCACTGACTCAAACCTCAGCCATCTCTACCTCCATCCCTCCATCCTCCTCATCCCTTGCTTCCTGTCTGATCATATACATGCATCACCTACATCACCTTCGGTAGGTGAAAATGCCATAGCAAAAGTACAAACAAAACAAATCAAAATAAAATAAAACAAACCAACCAACAAAAAAAAAAAAGATTAGACACAAAGCCTATTATTCCCACACACCCATATCCCCCTGCCTCTTCCCTCTCTCCTCTTACGCTCAGAGGACTAAAAGCCTCCAGTTGCTGCTCCATAGAGAGTTGATCAAACAGGCAATTAGCTTCATGATAGCTCTTAATGGGCTGGAGAAGAATGGAGTGTGGGAGGGAGGGAAGGAGAGAGGGGAGAGAGGGAATAGCATGAGTGGAGTCGCGGCGTTTGGCAGATGGACAACTGATGGAGATGGAGGGATGAATGGAGGGAGTGATGCAGGGAGGAGAATCTGTAGAGAGAAAGGAGAGAGGAAAGGAGGGAGAGAGAGAAAGGGAGGGATGGTAGGATGGAAGGAAAGAGAGAAGGAAAGATGTTGATGTCACATGAGGAAAAAATGACATTTGGGAAGCTATCTGCCCAATGCTGATGAAAGAAAAAAACAACAAACAGTGTGAAAAGTGTGCATGCATGTGTCTGTGTCTGTGTCTGTGTGTGTGCATGCGTGTTTGTATGCGTGTGTGTGTGCTCATGTCTGGATGTGTATGGGCTTGTGTGTGTGTGTGTGTGTGTGTGTGTGTGTGTGTGTGTTTGTGTGCGTGTGTGTGTGCGTGGATGCGTCTCCAAAGCACAGACACACACACTGACCCGATTTGTTAAAAGTTACTTTGCTATATTTTTATATGTAAATAGGGACCGTTAACTGTATAACTCTTTTTATTCTTTGTTTTATTTTGTTTCCACAAGATTAACATGATTATTATTATTAATTTCTGTTATAGTGAAGTGAGTCAGACCTGGTCAATATACCAATTACTGTACGCTTGTGATAAATTCAGTAACTTTTGGGGCAACACTGACAAGCAACATTGAACAAGGACTTACTAAAACTCTTACATGAATTACTTACCATGGTAGAAGTCCCGTGTCATAGCCTGTACACTAACATGTGACATTTGGTGGAAGCTTTTATCCAAAGTACTTTACAGTGCCATGAGTATTAGTACGGCCCCACTGGGACTAGAACCCCTAACCTTGGCAGTGTTAGTGCCTTGCTCTACCCATTGAACCGCACAGGGAATTGAACCCTTACCCCTGGCAGTAAGTCATGCTCTACCCACCGTTCATCTGCGTTTATCCTCCGTTCATACTGCCGCAAACACTGCAGCCCGTTTTCTCTTAAATGCTGCAAGGTAAAGTCTGAATTGTCAGTGAACCGTCTTCCACATCGTTCCCTCTGCTGTCTGTTGACCTAAAAGAGAACTAAATTTGGATTTTCCATACAGTTCTTCTCAGGAGTGTCTCTGCAGCGTCAGTGCTGCAGTGATTCACCGTTGTTAAAAACTGGGATTTCTACAGTGGCCGCCATCAGCCGCAACTTTTCATTTCTTGGGAAGGTTTTAATAGATTTGCTGTTCTGTCTCACTTTGTTTTCAGGGTGTGAGAATGTTGCCCGAAATGTTTCTGTGCTTATCACTGGCTTCACCTTGATAGATGGGTTGGCAACTGTGGAGGACACACTCAACGTACATCCTGCTTTGTTTTTATTAATGTTGCAACTTACAGCTTCCACATTTAGTGTTACCTATGCCATTATCATTATTGTTATTATTATTATTATTATTAGGAGTATTGGCAACCAAAAACATTATCTTTGTAATTGACACCTATTAATGCAAATCATTCAGATGGGTTCTACACACAGACACACAAACGTTAACAGAGGGACATGCATACACACACACACACACTCACATGCACACACACACGGTGTCTCCACAGTACTAACATATGATGAGCTGTGTGTGTGTGATACTGTAACTATTGGTAGGAAGCTCAGTGAACAGCAAAGCCACTGATCCAGTAGACAGTTTGGCCACTTCAGTGTTTCGGTGGCAGCCATGTTGGCTCCACAGTCCTGAGTGGCTGAGTGTTCGCCATCTTATCTCAGTGACGTTATGGAGGAAAGTTAGTTCTGTAGAGGGGGGGCAGCAACATGGCTCCCACAGTGCAACCTGGCCAAACTGTCTGTGCATGGCTCTTGTGTGAAGGCGCTGTACATGTGTTCCCATAGTTAACAGGCCGGGGACGGGGTCCGCTGCACAACTCAAGAGGCTGCTCGCATCACACTGAGAGCCCGGGAATTATAAGCGCCATCTGTGTTCAGTTTTAAAATATTTACCATGACAAATTCTCCAATTCTCTCCAGTTTTCTTTAGTCTGCAGTGTTTTATCCACTTAACTATACATTTTACAAATCTAACAGCAACATGCAATTAATGATTTTCAGGGATACATAAGATGGAACCTTACAATTCCAAATTCAAATTTAGAAATTTTCCATTCATTTCTACCCTCATGAATTGTGGAGCGATGGACCCGAACCCGTGCCAGGAACCCGTCTGATGCTGTATGTATGCAGGCTGCCAGTATAACCACTAAACTTCTCCCCTTGTTGTCTTAGTAAGCATTGCTTTTGGTACAAATTGGCATCTTGTATGTTGTAAAAGAATTTAAGGAGATTATATGGAACAAATATATATAGAAATCTATCTAAAATGAATATATTATATATGGAAAAAATATGCATTTCACACTTTCTTTTTTCATTGCTGATATTACTGATATTGCGTCACAGATATTTATTTACACGGTTGAGACAATGGCGATGACGATGATCGTGCAGATGCTGATGATGAGTGAAGTATTTATTTTACAGTGGTGAGGAGAGATGACGAGCACCGTTGTTGTTGTTGTTGTTGTTGTTTGTCTTTTTGGGTTTGTTTATTTGTTCCTCTCGGTGTGGTGTGGCTGCTGCTACCCTCCTGGCAAAAGATGAACCAATAAAAGGAGTTTCCAAACAGACCAAATATTGTGTGCTGACTGACTGCTGCCTTCATGTCATATGGGGAGAAACTTTTTACATGCGTGCGCCACAATTAAAGATTTTTAAAAGTCCCATATCGTGGAAAACAGGATTCCCCTTGCCTCTGTGATGATAAAGGAGTTGGATGGTCTATCTAAACATGGTGAAAGTATCAAAACGCACGGTCGCCAACTAAATCCACACAACCCATATTAGAAAAGCGAGCCTCTAAACGAGCCGTTTGGACTTCCATAACTTTGTGGCGTCACAAAGGTTCGCTCATTATCATTTTTGAAAGAAATAATAGACGAACAAAGTGTTTTTTTCAAAGCGGTTGAGCGGTTGTCATTGTTTATTACCGGAGAGTTTTCCCTACCTGTAGCTGCAGGGCCGCGGCGTCTCACGTTTCACTCTTGAAACGGTTAGCCAATCGGAACAGAGGGGTCGTTAATATTAATGAGCCTTAAAGACACAGCGACAGAGACAGCCTGTTCTTGGTAAGGCTCAGAGAGATGCTGGAAAATGAACGTGTAAAAATGGATTGAGAGTGTTTTTGGTACATGACACCACCACATCTTTGAATGGACCTCAAGACAGAAAATAAAACACTGGGAAGTGGAGAATATGGGCCCTTTATATCAGTTTTGCCAAACCTCTCAGGCTCATTCACTCCCATTCAATTCCAAATAGCATGGAAAACAACTGGAGACTTCTAATCCAGTCAGTAAAGGTAAATCCATCACTGTGAATGAGAAGCTGACAGTCAGGTTTTGTAAAGTTGCATCAGAGCGCTGATATCAGGCTAGAAACTTTTATATTTTGAAAGACGTTCTGTTCACTGTTTCATATCAATGCACGCATTCGGGAACACTAAGAGAGACCAATAGTTAATGTTCTCTGCAGTTACATCAGGCCCCGCCTCCTGTCAATCACAACCCAGTCAACAGACAAACCAACGCAAGATTCCTCCACCAGCAATAGTCCGTGAAACTAAACAGAAACTAAAGCTGGATTTTTACACAATTGCAGCTTAAAAGTGGTGCCTTCTTCTTTTCTGAGAATAACTTGTAATATTTAGACAGCGTTTGTTTCAAAATATTGACTTTGAAAAATGACTAAGACGAATGAAAAACAGCAAATATCTCATTACGTGATCAAAGCTGGAAAACAGTCCACGATGTAAAACAGTAAGGAAATGCAGGAAATGACAATCACACTGGATTTGTCCTTTAATTTGGAGAATAACGAGCACTGACAATACCACTGGTGTGAGATGGGAGCTACCATCTGTCTCCATTTTACACAGATTTATTTTTTTTTTTTAATTATAATTTTTATTTCAATTTTATCATTTTAAACAAAGGGCGAGAAAACAAAAAAACAACAATAGGATGGATGGATTCATATTTAAAAATGCTCCGTGTAACACCTTTAACTGATTGACTACCTGGCTGACAAGTTGATTGATTGACAGATCTTCTGACTGAATGAAGGAATGAATAAAGGATGAATAAATCACTATCATGTTATAGCAGTCAGCCATACAGAGTAGCAAAACAGACATTTATTTATATAAAAATGTCGCTGATTATTACTTTAATGTCAAAACTGACAAAAAAAAGAAAAAAAGTCTCTGTCATTACCAGAGTCTGAATGCTATGGCTATAACTCATTTGTCTGTTTTTGCTCACATTGTTTGAACTGATCAGAGGATAAAATCTGGGTGAAGTCAAACAACATTTTTCTAAATGAGGCCTCCTGCTACTCCACTTCACTCTGTTGGGCCCATAAATAAGTAATCAAGGCCGGGTCACGCTAATGGCTTCCCAGAGCAGTGAATACAGCTGTGTGTGTGTGTGTGTGTGTGTGGGGGGGGGGGGGGGGGGGGGGGGGGGAGACACAGAAAGAGAGGGAGAGATGAAGAGAGATTAATAGAGAAACAGAAAGGAGGAGAAAGGGGAGATATTGTGTGTGTGTGTGTGTGTGTGTGTGTGTGTGTGTGTGTGTGTGTGTGTGTGTGTGTGTGTGTGTGTTTGTGTGTTTGCAAGCATGCATGCCCTTGGAGGGAAAAAGCACACCCTTTCTGTTCATCATCTCAAACCAAAGTGCATTAAAGCAGAGCTCTTAGCATCTCCACACATCTCTCTGGAGTCTCACACACACACACACACACACACACACACACCTTGTGAACATGTGCACTCACATGTACACACACACATACAAACACAGATACTGTACAGAATCATGCACGCACATGATCACACACACACACATGCACACACACAACCGTTTGAATAGGTACATGTGTACACACACACACAAACACACACACACACAGACACAAATATATAAACATACAGAGACATACACAGGAACAAAGTTAAAGAGAAACACACACACACAAACCTGCAACCACATGCCTACACACACACACACACACACACACTGAGAGAGTAGGCTCCGGATCCAGATGTGTGTGAATGTCTGCTTAGCGTGTGTGTGTTTGTGTGTGTGTGTGTGTGTGTGTGTGCTTTTTCCAATGAGTAAGTGTGCATTTCTGTATGCATGTGTAAGTGTGTGTGCTAAAAGTGTGATCGAGAAAATGAATAATGCATGAATGTTTCCCTCCATAGGCTTTTACCTTTAAACCCGTTCACCCGTTCACACACACCTCCTCTGACATGTGACCTGGTCCCGTACGCAGAAGGTCACGGCTTCAATTCCCTCTACCCATTCCTGTTTAAGTGTCCAGGACGACCCCCTACCTGCTCCAGCTATTTTACAGTTATTTTATAAAGATGATCAAGTGTTTTAAATATAAAATATTGATCTGAAAAGTAAGTAGTAACTATAGATGTGAAAAAATGTAGTGGAGTATAAGTACAAAGTCGCATAAAATGGAAAGTACAAGTACCTCAAAATTTTACTTAAGAATAGTACTTGAGTAAATGTACTTAGTTACTTTCCACCACTACAGGTGACATGACAGGCCCTCTGGCAGCCATGCTGGAGGTCCACAGCTCCTGGGTAACAGCTACCAAGCGGCCAAAACGCTATTTTCAAAATAATTGTGTCATTAACGGGATATAATGGATGTAAAATGGGGTTGTTTTCCTAATGATTGACAGGTCGCCTGTCCAGTGATCAACAGGTCGCCTATTATGGGCCAATAGTAGGCCATTTAACCTTTTATTCCTATTTTTTATTAAAAAAAATTTGGCACACTTATGTAAAGTTCGATCTGTTTTTAATTGTATCTCTGTTTGTTTTTGTGTTTTTAGTTGTACCTGTTTACCTCATATATTACCTTTTATTCCTATTTTCTATATATATTTTTTAAATTTATTTTTATTTTTCTATCATTCATTGTGGTAGTTTCACATCACTGCTTTTGGGTTTTATTGTATATAAAGCACTTTGTAAACATTGCTTTTAGAAAAGTGCTATACAAATAAAGTTATTATTATTATTATTATAATCCATAATCTTTCTCTCTCTTTCTCTCTCTATCTCTCTTTCGTCAGGCTTCATAGCTGCATCGAACTTGCAGGGAGGAGCAAAAATGATAAGCTCTGTTTTCACGCTTTTGCCTTAAAAATAAAAGCATAGGAAAAAGTTAAATTAAAATTGGGGAAAAACTTGAAACCTAAAAGTATGGATGCACAGGAGAATTTCTGTGTTGAAAATGGGTGTAAATATAACAAGTATTTGTAATATAACAAGTTATTGTGCCACAGTTATGGATTTAAACTGACATGGTGGTTGACATCTATCCAAGTTGTCTGATATGAGTTTTGTGCTTGAGTAATATTTGTGTATTTGTGTCACTCTTATATACTGTAGGCTATGCCATCTATACATGCCTGTCTTGCACAGCCCTGTATGACTTTTAAGACAAGCTATGCATTTTGGGGAAATGAACAACAAACAACTTTAAAGTGTCTCTCTCTCTCCCTCCTCTCCAGAGATGAGACAGGCTGATGAGTGATGCCACTTCCAACTCTGACCTCTGACCCCGCTGTTAAAGCAGTGGGTGTATAGGGGCATCTGCCCCCCCTCCCCGCCCGACCCCCTACCCCTGCCGACTTGTGCATCTTCACTTGTGGCCCTTGTTGTTTCTATACAGGCGCTGTCCCGGTCCGCCCTGGGAGTCCAGCTCAAAGCCCCGCAGGGACAAAGCCGCCTGTCCGTCAAATCCCCATACAGCTGTCAATCACAGCGGAACGTATTCTTCTCTGTTTACACAGACGATCCTGACGCTCTGTCACCGCAGAGGACCGACACTGACACGAGGGAGGCCGGGCTCTCAAGTGCTGAAGAGGAATGTCAGTGGGCAAGACAAACGCAGAGTAATGCAAATTAGGGGTGGCTGTGGCTCAGGAGGTAGAGCGGGTCGTCCACTCATCAGAAGGTCGGTGGTTCGATCCCCGGCTCCTCCAGTCCGCATGTCGAAGTGTCCTTGGGCAAGATACTGAACCCCAAATTGCTCCTGATGGTTGTGCCAGCACCCTGCGTGGTAGCTTGCCGCCATCGGTGTATGAATGTGTGAATTTGGTGAATGTAGGCATTGTTGTAAAGTGCTCTGAGTGGTCCGTAGACTAGAAAGATGCTATATAAATGCAGTCCATTTACCATTTGCAAATGAAACAGAGGTCAGAGCTCAGGGTCGCTACAGAGCAGCAGCCATGGAGCTGGGAGGGATTCTGTGTCTTGCTCAAGGACACTTCAGCAGTCGTTTACCTCCAAAGGAAAATAGTAGACATCCGGGACGGAAAAACAAAGTAGTAGTTAGCCAGACTATCGCAGCTTTTTTAAAGCAAGAAGAAGCCAAATCCACATGATCCTTCCCACAATGTCCATGTTTGCTCATCGTTTGTCTGCCAGGTTTGATTTTCCAACAAAACAGCTCACTGTTTGGCAGCCGACTCGGATGTGGGAGCTTCCCACCAGCATGTGAACACACAGTAAGACCTGCAAACTAACTTAGCGATTAACTAACTTTGACCAAAATAAACCCAGGCCAGATGTTCACTGTGATGGATTTGAAGTTTCAAGTCTCTGTAAGTTGATTTTCATTTTCATGCCATAACAAAATTAATGGAAACAAATGGCATGCCTGGAAGGTGGGAAAAACACATTACAAGATCTAAACAAGTACGGTACGCTTTGGAAAATGTTCGGTAGTAATGTCAAGTATGCATGCAGTGTGGTCAATGGGCTAAGACATGCAGAAACACCCGGTATGCTCCTTTAACGGCTGAGTTGGTAAGATGTTGGTGCAACGTTTATGAGAGACAAACCGCTGTTTTGGAGGAGAGACGACAGAGTAAAAGATTGCACCACTTCCTCTCTGACAAACAAAAGCCTAATTTTTGTGGTGCTGTTCTTTGTTTTCTTTAAAATTATATTATTGCCCCTGTTCCAGTATAATTTCAACAGTCTGCCTCCGCACAGGAATTTGGCATTTTCTGTAATAATTTAAAGAGAGAGAGAGAGAGAGAGAGAGAGAGAGAGAGAGGGAAAAAGATGAGAAAGAGAGAGAGGGGAGAGAGAGAGAGCTGGAGGTACGGATAGAAAACCAGGAGGAGAGAGAGAGATAAAGAGGGAAAGAGAGATGAGAGAGAGAGAGAGAGAGAGAGCTGGAGGTACAGATATAAAACAAGGAAGAGAGAGAGAGAGAGATAAAGAGGGAAAGAGAGATGAGAGAGAGAGGGAGAGAGAGAGAGGGGGGAGAGAGGGAGAGAGAGAAAGAGAGAGAGAGGGAGAGAGAAAGAGAGAGGGAGAGGGAGAGAGAAAGAGAGAGAGAGAGAGCTGGAGGTACAGATAGAAAACAAGGAAGAGAGAGATAAAGAGGGAAAAAGAGATGAGCAAGAGAGAGAGAGAGAGACAGACAGACAGGGAGAGGGAGAGAGAGAGAGGGAGGGAGAAAGAGAGAGAGAGAGGGAGAGAGAGGGAGATGAGAGAGAGGGAGAGAGAGAGAGGGAGATGGAGGGAGAGAGAGGGAGATGAGAGAGAGAGAGAGAGAGAGAGAGAGAAGACAGAGAGGGAGAGAGAGAGGGAGAGAGAGAGAGAGAGCAGCTGCAGGAATGGAGGAGGGTGGGAATGTTATCTGAGAGGTCAAAGGTCAGGGGAGAGGTTTTAACTCACTTCCTGTTTCTGCTGCTTGCATGACAAGACTCCTCTCTCTGCCCTCTGGAATTCACTTCCACTCCTCCATCCCTCCATCCCTCCCTCCCCCCATCCCTCTTTCCCTCCCCCTCTCCCACCCGACTTTCCTCCCTCATCCATCTCTTCCTCTCCCTTTTCCCAGTGATGGATCAGCGCCTGGAGCATCTCTGGCCCAGTTTGTTTGGCTTTTGGACCTCGGCCTGCTGCCAGTCTCTCTCTCTCTCTCTCTCTCTCTCTCTCTCTCTCTCCTCTCTCTCTCTCTCTCTTCCTGCTCCATTCTCCTTAGGGATGCTCTCCCTCCAAATGCACACAGGATGTGAAAATGCTCACAGGAGACGATCTTGACTATCTCTGACTGTGAGTGTGTGTGTGTGTGTGTGTGTGTGTTTTCTGTATGCATGTGTGACTGTTTCATGGTCTTTGACTGTTGTAGAATCTGTGTAACATGTTTGTGTGTGTTTAACGTGTGTTTAACGTGTGTGTGTGTGTGTGTGTTCTTGATTTGTAGCCTGGAAACAGGAAGCAGCGTTGCATTCCTTGCGTTTTTCAAAAATGTTTCAAATTGCTGAATCATTACAACCTGAGAGAGAGAGAGGAGAAAAGAGATACATAGAGAGAGGAAGGAGAGAGAGAGGAGGAAAAGAGAGAGAAAGTGGAGAAGGGAGAGTGATACTGATCTGCAATTTGATTATTAGCCGTAACATTTTAATGGTGTCAGACTGTGAAACCACTTCATATTGTCCTGCAGAAGAAGAAGACATCAGCCAATCTGGTTTCAGCGTCTTCGTTAAAGGAAGGCAACACTGAAAAACAACATACATGTAGTTTAGTAGATTAGATCCATAGGCGAACACAGTGTTGTCTGTGCTGCTGATTGGAACTCTACTGTTTAGGCAGATTCACATGTAATGGGATTGTATCCAATTCCGGCCACTCGCGTAATTTCTGGTATTTACCGGCATTTTTATACGGAGTTCCCAACCGAAAGCTAAGTGACGTAAATTCATACACATTTCAGAAGCTAGGTATCAAATTTCATAAATATCTATACATATTTAAGCATATAAAACACTAAGTTACGAACTTAGTCACGAACAAGAAGCGGGAAGCCTTAAATCCCACTTTGGGCGACAGTTACTTCATGTAGAGAATCGGTATCGGCTGATAAATGGAAAAATAAGAGCTTTGAGTACAGAGCCTGCACTTCTTACAAGTATCTGTAACATGGTGAAGGTACAGGAAGGGTTAATAAAGGGTTAATATCGAGTATATGAATACATCGACACGGACAAAAGTAAGTGTCCGGAATTGGATACGAATTTTGAATCTCAAAAATAGGCGCGCTATCATCCATTTGCAGGGACTGGAAGAAAATCAATTACAAGTTAAGGTAAAAGCGATATTAAACTTTAAAAAAGACAGATGGAGGATTGTTAGTTTATGAGAAACTTCAGCGAAAACAGTACAG
>NW_027279873.1:42500-70000 GCF_046629955.1 Centroberyx affinis
AACACACACATAAGTAAATAAAATATATAAAATAAGAACAGCAAAAACAGTTATCACATTTATTCATTCAAACGTACATAATATGATAAAGTCCTAAAGTGCTTTGTGCTGCTACATTCATTTTAAAGTGCTTGTTGCTTTGTGCTGCTACCTAACTACTTTTAAAGTGCATGTTGGCTAATGCTTGCTCTACTCCTACTAGTGTTTGTGCGTCAGAGTTCGAATAACGAACAGCCTCAGGATATGAACTCTTCCTGAGGCGAGATGTCCTGCACCTAAAACTCTGTAATCTCCTTCCAGAGGGGAGGGGAGGGGTTTGAAGAGGGAGCTAGCAGGGTGAGAGGGGTCGGCGATCACCTTCTGTGTCTTGAGTCTGATACGTGTGCGACATGTATGGAGGACACAGAGGGAAGGTCACAGCCAATGATCTTAGACGCTGTGCTAACTGTCCCCTCTCAAGGGGGGTTGTGTTGCCATGCCACACTGTGACTGAGAAGGCGAGGACACTCTCCACAGAAAGAAATATAGAGGATTCCAAACTCAACAATGGAAATGCAGGTAACGCTTTATTTTCCAGGTCCACAATTTCCTAATAATTTCCTAGAAAGGAAAAATAGAGAAAGACTTGAATGGTAGTTGGTAAATTCCTCCAATTTCTACTGTTGTTTCCGAGACAGAACCATGAAATTATGTGGTAGTTATATAGAAAATTAGAAATGAATGAAAATGAATTTAGAATTCAACAAATAACTATATTATATAACTATATGAATAATGACTTCTGATAATTGACCTCCGCCTATTACTTTTTCAATAAATAGTTTATAGTTTTTCAGTTCTTTCCAGGAATTTTTTGAGAAATTTGCAGTATCTTATCGACTCACCAGACTACTGACAGTTTCTACAGAACTGCTGCTTCACTTCATGCTTCTTTCCAGGAAACTTTCCAAGAAATGAAGAGTTCCTGTCTAGAAAATTATTAGGAAATTGTGGACCCAGAAAATAAAGTGTTACAGAAATGGATGATATGTTTTTCATGGGTTTTACATTCTTGGAAGTTCCTTGTTCACAATGAAAAAGTGTAGATGATGATGATGATGATGATGATGATGATGATGATGTTTGCTTTGTGAATGCAGCATCCAGATTACTGTCTCTGGTGACCTTTGACCTGCGCAGTTTGAACAAAACAAAGGTGTTAACATGCCCCAATCAATGGAAAGAGTAGAACTCTAGATGTGCTAACTGGCCTGTGTAGTGGTGGAAGAAGTATTCAGATCTTTGACTTAAGTAAAAGTAGAAATACCACAGTGTAAAAATACTTTGTTACAAGTAAAAGTCCTCCATTCAAAATGTTACTTAAGACAAAGTACAAAAGTATTAGCATCAAAATATACTTAAAGTAGCAAAAGTAAAAGTAGTCATTATGCAGAATGGCCCATTTCAGAATCATATATATCATGTTATTGGACTATAATTATTGATGCATTAATGTGTTCATCACTATAATGTTGCAGCTGGTAAAGGTGGAGCTAATTTTAATTACTTTATATACTGCTGGGTAGCTTAACCTATAAAAATATATCATTATTTATTAGTTGATTTATAATTTGTATTAATAATCTAAATCTGCAAAGTAACTAGTAACTAAAGCTGTCAAATAAATGTAGTGGAGTAGAAGTATAAAGTAGCATGAAATGGAAATACTCAAGTAAAGTACAAGTACCTCTAAATTGTACTTAAGTACAGTACTTGAGTAAATGCACTTAGTTACATTCCACCACTGGTTAGTCTGATTATGACTTTACTCCGATTAAGACAATCGGGTAAAGGCTTAATTGGGTTAAGATGGAGTTCTTACTGTGCATGTAAACTCAGTGAGATGACAGTTCACCAGGGAATGACACATTGGATCCCGTGAGGATCGAACCTGTGATCTTAAGGCAGAGGTGGGGACTCGAGTCACATGACTTGGACTCGAGTCACAGCATGAATAGCTTGAGGCTTGACTTGATGCATGAAGACAAGACTTGAGACTTGACTTGACTTGGCTTCTGGTGACTTGGGACTTGACTTTGACTTGTGCTTTGAAGACTTGAAAAGACATTAATCACATGGACTTGACTTAGACTTGACTTGGTAATCTACATTTACACTTGGGACTTGTGTCTCAAGACTTGAGACTGACTTGAGCAAAGTTGACTTGGTCACACCTCTAAGGTTGTGGGACGGTCTCTCCAAACAGCATTACTATTAGTATGTGGTATGGCAGTAAATTTTATTTGTATAGCACTTATCTAAAAGCAGAGTTTACAAAGTGTTTTACATGAATACATAAAAACAAGAATAGTAAAATACATAATGAGGTGGTCATGACGCACAAGCAAGAGAAAACACATTAAAGAAGTGTGAATGAATACGCAAATTAAATCAGATGAAAGCAAACATAATAAACAAAACAAGATTAAAGGTGAGCAAAAACAAAAAAACAGCTACAGTCTATAAAAGTGTGTTTTAAGATGTGATTTTGTGAGTGAGAGAGTGACTGCAGTTTCCAAAACAGACCACCAAACAAAGTGGTCAAAAAAAGGCATTTCTAACAAATATTAACAAAGTCAGCAAACAGTTTCACATAAAAGCTGAACCAGGCTCACAGTCAAAAGTAGCCGCTATCTCATCAATATAGACCTGTAGGAAAACATTTAGAGATGTTTCTATCCAAATAGCACTTATATTATTTAAGGTTAAAAAAAAATTAAAAATAATAATAATAAACTAAATGACAATACCAGCTGAACAACAAGGCTGGCATTATGGTCTGGATCTTACATAAACCCAAAGAGCAGCAAAGTGCAGAGAGCACACAACTTTATTTTCCTGCCTCCATTCACCACAGAGCCGCCTCATCAATAATGCAAACATGCTCTAGTTTCTAGAATGGGTTGCAGGAGGGGGGAGGAGGCAGAGAGGGTGGAGGGGGGTGGATGGGGTGTGAGGGAGGTTGAGGAGGACATGGAGGGCGAGGAAGAAGAGGAAGAGGAGGAGGAGGGAGAAGAAGCATGTTACAGAAGCCCTTCCCACACTCACTTGGACATCAAAATAAAATACTTTTCTATGACTTTAAAGGTGAAAATTCTGTGAAATTAAAAACCCCATGAAGTGGCATCTTTACTTTCTTAATGTGATGTATTTCCTGTGGAAACAGGATGTTGGGGGCGGGACATAACGCAGGGAGGGATCATTCAAAAGTGTAAACTAATGGGAGATCAGTTAGGGAGAGAAAGGCAGTTTTATTTGATGGGAGGGGCGGAGGGGCGGAGGGGCGGAGGGGCGGGACTGTTCAGACATCTGTGATGTTTTATTGGTTGGAATTCATATTTACACCTGCTGGTGCAGCATGAAGTCACCGTTAAAGATACTCTGATTTACAGGAGGTAAAAGTAATGATAATTAATTTCATGGAGACTTTAAAGGACTCCAGATCGGCATGTTTTGGGGGTGAGATGTGACATCACAGAGGTCTTGTTTTTCACTCCTGATCTTGTCAAGTCAACAAATCCTGATTAAATCATTTGAAATTTAAAAGGTAGAAAGGTACAGAGAACTGAGGCATACTGATGAATTTGGGTGCTACATTTTAAAAAAAATCAAATAGTTTCAAGGCCATTCATTTTCAAAAACTTTTAAGGCCTCCTTCTAGGATTTTCAAGGACAGAGGGGAACCCTGTTGAAGGTAATACATGAAGCATTTTAACATCAATAAATACTTGCCACCTTAGTTTTGAGAAATTAGTGTAATAACTGTAAACAAACACGACCATTACTGACAAGCCTGTCAGCCTCTACTCTGGATTTTCCATGAGCCCCTTTCACACATGAAACCCATAAGATTGCCATTTTAATTTTTCCAGTAAAGATAGCAGTTTCTGTTGTTCACACAACACATGCCTTTCTACTTTTTAACTTAATGCTGCCATTCACACAATACCGTCCAGAACCAGACACATGATGTGTTGAAAACAGGTGAAAGTCAGCTTGCTCAGAGAAGAGAGAAGGGCCTGGCAGAAAAAAATCTGTAAAATAAAGCTAATTCCTTTTGTACTTTCTGCAGTTTTTTTTTTACTACTTCCATATCTACTTCCTGTGTTTTACTACCTCCTCTTGTTCTTTCCTTTGTTTTTAACCATTTCCTAGCCAGAGGTGGAAAGTAACTAAGTACATTTACTCGAATACTGTACTTAAGTACAATTTTGAGGTACTTGTACTTTACTTGAGTATTACCATTTTATGCTACTTTATACTTATACTAGGGAAATATTGTAGTTTTTACTCCACTACCTTTATTTGATAACTTAAGTTACTAGTTATTTTGCAGATTCAGATTATTAATACAAAATATAATCAACTAATAAATTGTGATGTATTATTATAGATTACTGTAAACTACCCAGCAGTATATAAAGTAGTGGAAATCAGCCCCACCTTTTCCAGCTGCAACATTAAAGTGATGCTTACACATTAATGCATCAATAATTATAATTCAATAATATAATATATACTGTATTATTCTGAAATGGGCCATTCTGCATAATGAGTACTTTTACCTTTGTTGCTTTAAGTACATTTTGATGCTAATACTTTTGTACTTTTACTTAAGTAACATTTTGAATGCAGGACTTTTACTTGTAACATAGTATATTTATACTGTGGTATTTCTACTTTTACTTAAGTAAAAGATCTGAGTACTTCTTCCACCACTGTTCCTAGCCTCACTTTGTATAGTTTATCCACAGACTGGTGAGTGGAGCAACATGAGGGGTGCGGTACAGTTTCTGACCACATGGTGGCAGCATTGGAGCACAGTATAGGGATCGCTTGGTGAGTGAGTCCCAGGGCCTCGCTGTGGTCCTCCAGTGGAGCTGTCAGGAGTCTGGGGCCCTGACTGGATGTGAAACAAGGAGCTTCAGACCGCACGGCTTTATGCTACAAGCCGCTTCAGTCCTCCTGCAGCAGGTTTGGGTCTGTCCAGCTGTACAGACTGAAGCATCTTTCCCAGGTTTACAGCATAGACACAACACAGTTTGGGATTCATCGTCTTGCTCAAAGGAACCTCGACCGGTCCACCCTCGGATCCTCTTACACTGTTAGATATCATCAATTTATGATGCTCAGCTCATTCCAGGAGTTATGGTTGTAAGTAACTTTTTAGGTGAACCCACTCTCCCTCTACCTGCCTCGTCTACTTCTACTTCAGTTAGTGATTTCCTACATTTCCCAGAATTACTTTCAATCACCCTCAGAGAACGGGTCTGAGCTTGTTGCATTCAGCTGTGGGTTTTATGTGTCGGTATAATAATATAGCGATGGTAAGAGCAAGAGACTGAGGAGTTTTTCCAGTCAAGAAAAAGTGAGAGTCGCTCCTTAACTCAACACGTCTCGAGTTATCTTGTGATGAAATGTTGTCATTTACTGTTTTCGATGAATCTACTTTCCCTCAACCTGCCTCATCTACTTCTACTTCAGTTACTGATTTCCTACATTTCCCAGAATGCATTTTAACAACCCCACAGAACAGGCCTGAGCTTCGGCTCAGTTTTCAGCTGTGGGTTATATGTGTCGGTGGAGACAGAGAGATAGTGATAGTGATAGTTAGAGCAAGAAAGCAAGAGTTTTTCCAGTCAAGAAAAAGTGAGAGTCGCCCCCCCTTACTCAAACCCCAACCTGTCTCTCTGCTGCATTGCATTCTGGTCTCTCTCCTGTTCCTGTGGGTGGATAAATTGGTCTCTCTCCTCTTCTACGATGGATTTGTCCCTGTATGATTGTTGAACGTCTCTCGGTTGCAAAATGTCGTCTCTAGAAAGAAGAAGCCCTCGCTCTTTGATTCTGAGGGACTGACACCAAAACCTGATGTTTACCGCTGAGGTTTTACATCCTGAAACATTTTCTCATATCAAACTCCACTGGAGCTGCTGTAGAAACATCTGTGTGTGATATCATGTCATCTGCATTTGGCCAGTTATCGGAGGAGAAAAATGCACCGCATACACACATGCAATGTACAACACCAATAGCTGTTTTTTTAGTATTTTAGGGTGGATCTTTCCTTTAAGGAGCTTCAGTCAGAGCTTCAGTGAGTCGTCCCAGGCTGCAGTTTTAGGTTTACCCACCTATACAGATTCTATCCATTTTTCTCCCCCAAGACATATAGACCATACATCAGTCTAATAACTACTGATACACACAGAGACAGCAGAGTCACAGTATCTCCCTCCCCTGGGTCATCAGAATAATGGTTACAGCATGTCATGGTCAAGCAATGTCAGAGAAGGCTCTGGACACATCCCCAAAAAGAATTATCTGGAAAGAGAAAATCAATCAAGTTATACTCTTTTTCAGACATGGGAGGTTGGAAGGAACTGTCTGGTAACCATTTGGTGGAGAGACACTGAGTTTTGGTTCCTCTGTATAATTGATAGACTCTTGTCTGCAGGGCTGCAGCAGGGTAGATGCAGGACAAATGCATGAATAAGGACTTCTATAATGACTACGACTGCACCTACACTACCAGTCAACAGTCTGGACACAGCTGATTTAATATTCTATGTTTTTCATTCTCTTAAAGCCATTTTGATCTAAAGGCTTCTGCTTAAATGCTTAAAATGTGTTTCTTAGACAAATATAAATGGTGAAGTTGATCCTATGTATGAATTTCTTTCCAAAGCCTTTGCCTTTCCATCAAGGCAAAGGGCGGCTACTTTAAATAATCTAAAATATAAGATAGTTTTGATTTGTTCAACACTTTTTTGGTCGCTGCATAATTCCGTTTGTGTTATTTCACAGTTTTGAGTCTTTACTGTTATTCTAAAATGTGGAAAATAGTAAAAATAAAGAAAAATGTGGTGTGTCCAGACTTTTGACTGGTACATCTTTAAAGAATAAAGGGTATCAGCTTAATTACTATTGTCTCACATGCACAAAGCTGGTGCAAACATAGTATACCACATCAGAGTAATGTTTAATTCATTTTTTACCTTCTAGGTGGGCAGACAGGCTTGTTTCAAGACGTTTTCTGAACAGTGCAGATCTGCAGGGTGGAGGTCTGGGATGGATCATGTTACACAGGAGCTCGACAGCCCATCCATCACTGTGTGACAGCCCAAAAAAAGTGGATGGAATTTGACAATACATATTTCATTTTATATAGGAATCTGAGTACTGTAATTTGAGTATGTTGAAATACAAAAATGCTGCTTCCAAAAGTAGCTTCACACAGTTTACATGTATTTTTTTTTTTTAATCCAGCCAAATACAAATGACATAATACATAAAAGTAATTAAATATGTAATTCAAATACATTTAATTAAAATACTGCCCATCTCTGCATAGTTTAGTTTGTAATTGCATAGTTTGTGTAGAGTCTGTTTATATAATCTGCACCAGTAATTCCTTGTAAATGATTAATTATGCTTCATCATTCTGCTCTTTGATCATGAGGATGATACACAAGCAGCTTTGTCTGGTCTTACCTCGCACCGCGACCCTGATCTATAATGTAACAGTTACAATATGACTGATGTCATCTCCTACTTTGAAAATACAAAATCATGCAAAATCTGATGTTTTTTCAGAGAGCAGCGTTGGATACTTCTGTGTTCCAGTAGGGATGTTGGGCCTTTAGTTTGGACGTTGTGCTTTGACAGCTGGAACCTTCTGGACTCCAAGTCACTGAATCACAGCTGTGGGAGTGTGGAGGCATGAGGACTTCTCTCTGCAGGCGAGGCCCTGCTAAGTCTACCAGGCACAGACAGATCCAATGAGAGGATAAATTAAACAATCAGTGCTTACATGAGCATGTAGTTCATGCAGGAGTTCAGGTGATTCTGAACCCCATGTTACTAATATTAACATCTCTCCCTCTCTCTCTCTCCCTCTCTCTCTCGCTCTCTCTCTCTCTCTCTCTCTCCCAATTCAATTCAATTCAAGGTGCTTTATTGGCATGACAGTTCACAAACAAACAATATTGCCAAAGCATGTAACAAGAGATTAATCATCAATTAAATTATTAAATAAGAAAAAAAAAAAAAATCCATCCCCTCCCCCTCTCTCTCTCTCTCTCTCTCTCTCTCTCTCCCTCCCTCTGTTTCACACACACACACACACACACACACACACACACACACACACACACACACACACACACACACACTCTCTCTCTCACACACACAGTCGGTGTGATGCAGCAGAGCCCCTGGCTGATCAATAAGTAGCGCTGAGGGAGGTTAGTTGTCACTCATCCAGTGTCTGACATCAGCAGAGTGGAAGGCCTGAGCCTGTGATACCCTGACTGACTGTCTGTCTGACTGACTGGTTACCTGTCTGTCTGTCTGTCTGTCTGACTGACTGACTGGTTACCTGTCTGTCTGTCTGTCTGTCTGTCTGTCTGTCTGTCCATTACCTTTTCTCTCTTTCGTATATCTCAGTTCTCACATCCCTCCTCCCCCTCCAAACCCCCTTTTCTCTCTGTCCTTCATGCTCTTCTCCCTCAGTACAGGAACCACAGGGGGAAATGATGGAGCCAGCAGACTCCTCATCAGCGAGTCAGTGCCCCCCAACCCGAGTCTCAATCCCCCGGGTTCCTCGAGCTGACCAATCGACCCCATCTCGACCCCTGTTTCATCCCTCCACCCTCGACCCTTGTTTCACCCCTCCATTCTCGACCCGTCTTTCTCTCAATAAACTGTCTAACTACATCTCATAAGTGTGGCGTGGTCTTTTTTTTACTGAACAGACACATATCAGCACTACGGCAAGCCCAGCATGGAGCCGTTCATACCGGCAGATAAAACAGATGTGACAGGCAGAAGAATGAAACACAGTGAAGAAAGAAGCTGGGAATACAGACAGACCGCACACGGAGGCAGCCTTAACATGCTGTGCACTCATGCCTACGTGGAGAGATGTATGGCACGTGTACACGCATGTGGAGGAGTTAGCATGTTCTGACTGCAGCAGAGAAAGGGAAAAGCATGCACACACACACACACACACACACACACACACACACACACATAGATCCTTTCTTCAGGGTCCTCCGATGGTTACTGAAGCTGTCAAGGCCAGATGAGAAGGCAGCAGAGCAATGGGAAGACAGGCAGTGTTAAATTCAATCGTTCCATACAAAGACAGAAAAAAACTTTAAATTTAAATTCAGTCGTCTGCTGGAACAAATCTCATCACTTTCGATCTAAGTCATTTACACAAACACAAGATCTCAAGTCAAGACTTTAGAAACCTTTTCATGTCATCAAAGCACAAGTCAGAGTCAAGTCAGTCAAGTGTGTGTGTAGAAGCACTTTGTCATGACCTTCTTAGGAGTTTTTATATTTAAATACTATTCTGAAATTGTAATGATGCTTGTTTCAAAGTATTTGTTTTGATGTCTTATGAATCTGTATTGCTGTGATGTCTTGTTTTTAACTTTGGATTGCTGAATCTCCCTCAATTTACCCTTGGGTACTAATAAAGAAACCTTGACCTTGACCTTGAAGTCCCAAGTCACCAGAACCCGAGTCAAATCTCAAGTCTTCTCTTCATGCATCAAGTCAAGTCTCAAGCAATTCAAATTGTGACTCGAGTCCATGTAATGTGACTTGAGTCCAAGTCTTGGGGCTCGAGGCCGACAGACAGGCAGGCAGACAGGCAGGCAGACAGGCAGACAGACAGACAGACAGACAGACAGGCAGACAGACAGACAGACAGACAGGCAGGCAGGCGAACAGACAGACAGACAGACAGACAGACAGACAGACAGGCAGACAGACAGACAGGCAGGCAGGCAGACAGACAGACAGGCAGTCAGACAGACAGACAGACAGGCAGGCAGGCAGACAGGCAGTCAGACAGACAGGCAGTCAGACAGACAGACAGACAGGCAGGCAGGCAGACAGGCAGTCAGACAGACGGACGGACGGACGGACAGGCAGACGGACGGACAGACAGACAGACAGACAGACAGGCAGGCAGACAGGCAGGCAGACAGGCAGACGGACAGGCGGACAGGCGGACAGGCAGACAGACAGACAGACAGACAGACAGACAGGCAGACAGACAGGCAGACAGAAAATCAACAAGATGCACAGAGGATGCAGCAGCCGGGCAGACAGGCTGTGCTGCAGACCCGGGGAGGCGGGCTGCAGCTGTGATGTTGTGGCGTGTCGGGGTGAGGTGTCTCGCCACAGGGAGCTTCTGATCCGGCGTGGAGGTGGAGTGTTAACACTAACTTCAATGCAGCCAAAACCACCGCAGGCCCGCTCTGTTCTGCCTGCCGCAGCACTGCCAGGAGGCTTCAAAGACCGCTTCAGCAGACCAGACTTCAGTGATGTGTCCGCCTGATAGCTTGATATTCAAATGCACTTTTTGATATTGCTTCATAGCTCTGAGAAATTCCACTGATCAAATGTAGCCACGCGTCTGGAAGATTTTCTGACACCTGAAGTGGGTTTTGCCTGTTTGTACACAGCTGGAGCGTTTCCTGATGCTGATGTTCTGTCGCAGTTCACAACAAGCAATCCGACTCCGCTGATGAGTCCCATAAAGCACGGCTGTTGTTGTTTCTCCTGATTTTATTCTCATGTATGTACACTACTGTGAATAAAACGTTTCAGGCGGTACACATGTGTTGGTAAGTGTTGTGTAAAAGCCATGAAGACGTTATTTTCTGTGATTGTAGGGACTTAGGCTAAATGCTGCTGAGAATATGAGGCATGAGTGTGAATTGTATGTTTTTATTTTTAGTTTTTTTATTTATTTGTTTTTTTTTGTTAGTTAGAAATTATAAAAATAATAATAATGTTAGAAATTGTTAGTTTTGTGAATTGTTTGTTAGTTTCATGTTTTTTTTTATGGATTTCAGGTCTCTATTGCAAATGAGATCTTGATCTCAATGGGATTTTACCTGAATAAATAAAGGTTGAATGAGTGAATGAATGAATGTGTGTGTGTGTGTATGTGTGTCAAAGGTGTTTATGAAGTTAGATAGAGATAGACAGCATCTGAGTTTAAGCCTCAGTGTAAAGGGAATGGAAGAGCAGGACAGCCAATGCAAAACAGGGACATTTTACTTTAACTATTACAGTATGTACAGCATAGATGCAACTGTTGAAACGCATAGTGCTTATGTGCCATCTATACTGTACATAAAATATCCCTGCTTTGCACTGGCTGTGTTTTTTTTTTATATATAGATTATTTTTTCTGCTTTATTGGACAGTTTATTGGACAGTTGCAGTAGAGAGAGACAGGAGAGATAGCAAAGGGCATGGGCCGGTCTGGGCCTCTGTCTCCTCACCCCCAATCTTGCAACCCGACAGCTAAAATTTCAGGGTTTCCGTTGCAGCCAGCGGACATCCGGGCCAAGGCTTCCTCTTCCGTGCGCCGGTCTTTGTTTACAGTCCGATTAGCAACTTGAGACACGAGAATGGAGTTGGAGTTGAGAGACGACGTCTCATATGCATATATCTGTTTATAGAGATTAGCCGAAATGTCGTCTGGACCTAAAAAACTTGTGAAACAATCCGGTCGTAGACGTCGTCTCTCTCAACTCCGACTCCATTCTCGCGTCTCGAGTTGCTAATCGGACTGTAAACAATGACCGGCGCACGGAAGAGGAAGTCTTGGCCCGGATGTCCGCCGGCTGCACCGGAAACCCCGAAATATTGGCCGTCGCCCCCAGAGTCTAATCGTCGTCAGACCGATAGACGATGGGTTCAGAGATTGCGTCACCTCCCTCTGTCTTCAAAAACAAAAAAAATATAGAATATAGAAATAAAAAAAGATGCTGAACCCCTAACATCCCTGCAGTGAATATTCCCTTAGATGAAGAGTATCAAAACTGAGAGGCGTATTTGTGACCAGAGGAGCAAATTTGAGAAAATCTGTGCAAGAAAATTTCCCCTCGCTGCAACCACTGAAATGCCCTTCAGCAAGGCACATGACCCCCTGACTTGTAGCAGTACTAGTAACCAGTAGAGTAAGGATGAGGAAAGCTTGTGTGTAACTGTGCGAATGTGAAGCCGGACGTCGCTGAAGAAGAGCCTGCCTGCTCAGTCAGTTTTCCCTGGATAAATAAAGGCTGAATAAAAACCTCATCCAGCATCTCGCGGACCGCGGTGCTGTAACCGTTACATCAGTGCTGCAAGACCTCTGATAGCCACACAGCTGCTTACCATGTGGATTTCTAACCAGCCTCTCATCACCTGGGACAAACTGAACCCGACTAACCGGCTACCAGGCTCCTCCCCGTCAAATAAGTTACACTTCCTGAGAGAGGAAAGAGATGAAAAGTGGAAACTGTGACCAGAATAACCAGAAAATGACCTACACTCTTATCTTTACCATGCTGTAGGCCTACTGTACTTTACCATGCTGCTAACAAGACCCCAGTCTTCCACACAGAGGATTCATAAAATTTGATCTAGTTTCTGTTATGTGAACCCCAGAACCACAAGCTGACTGCTATGACATCAGGTCATGGGATAATTTAAATAGATACAATGAAGTGCAAAAGTCTTAGGCACATGCAAAAAAAAATAAATCTGTCAAGCGAAGATGCTTTCAAATATAATGAAATGAAAAGTTTTTAAATATCAAAAAAATTACTATAAAGAGCAGTCTACTGACACACTAATGCAGAAAACAAATAAATAAACATCTAAGACAAAATTGATATAAAAAATCTAGGGTGCCTTAGACTTTTGCACGGTACACATCATAATCTAAACATAACACTTACTATTCATTTGTCAGAGTAATATATATATACTTATTTTATTCATCTGGACCGTGGATCAGGTTACATAGTTGTCAGTATTGCCATGGTTGAAGACGCTATTGAAATTTTTTGACCAGGTAGGATGAAAGTCTGCTAACTCTCCAGCTAACATTAGCTAACACAGGTTAGCTGCGCCAGGTAGCCGAGTGCCGCTAGCTAGTTAGCATAGGCTACTAGCCGACCCAGAAAGCTTACACTGAAACTAATTTTCGGTATTTTATTATAAACATTTTTTATATACATATATTTGTCTTGTTTGTAACTACTGTTTTTGCCATATACATAATGTTTATATGCCATTATTATTATTATTTTTTTTTGTATGTATGTTTAAAAAAACATGTTGAAACAATTTGAGAAACTACTGTTTACAATATGAAAAAACACCTATAAAAGAGTTTTGAAAAAAAAAAAAAAAATTTTTTTCGGCCAACATGACTGATATGCTCGCAGCACACTGTAGGCTGCTGCTGTCAAGTCATTTACACCATAAGAGATGTTATTGCGTAATGTAATACAAAAGTTACAGTCATTCAAAGTCAAATTACCTGGTCCAGGGAAGTCATTTTCACTGAGGGGGAAACTGCTTACTAGTGAGCGACACTGGCTGCTACACCTTCTTTAATAACATAATTGATAATATAATACTTATGTGGTTGTTTGGTTGTAGTCTGAACATCCTTTCAAATACTTTTCACCACCAGAGGGAGAGAGAAAGTGAGGAAATCGTGAAAAATCCCACATTTCAGCTTTACTGACCCCTACCTGTGAGCAGTGGGAATTACAACAACACTGACAGAACTTCTCTCCTCCCACACCAGTCTCTGGCACAACCTGCTTTACCTGCATGTCGACATTTTGTTTTTATTCTGAGTCGGCATCACCTTTTCCAAATAGCGGAGATCACATTTAAGAGCGAGGACAGTTTCTGTTTGAGGCCTTCACTCAGTGCTGAACGGCATCAGATTTAACCAGAATAGTATATTTGTTTTTATATTTATTTCTTTTTTTTCCAGTGTTATATATTATTTTTATGGCAGTATTTTTCAGTCTGTGTCTCTCACTTACACAGACCTTGAGCACCACCACTAGCAAGTTAAAGTGGAAGAATGAAGGAGAAGAAGAAGAAGACGAAGAAGGAGAAGAAGAAGAAGTAGAAGTAGAAGAAGGGAGGGAGTAATGTTTTTATACAGTGGGGTTGCTGCTGCTGTTTGAGAGGAAAATAAGAAAAGCCGCAGAGACAGAGGGGATGATGGGGAGAAAGAGTGAGTTTGTGTGATAAAGAGGTGTCTGAAATCTAATATCAGAAAGATTTATTTATTTTGCAACGAGGGGAGGGAGGGGGAGAGGGGTTTGGAAATTGTTGGGGGAGTTTTGAGCATTGAGGTGCCGGCGCTGAGAGATTTCAAGGCCAGCGAATATCGAAAACACAAAAGTAGGAGAAAAAAAAAAAAGCGGTATTTTTTTCATTATCAATCCTCAAAATGAATTATTATTATTTTTTTAAACAGAGCAGGGAGGGGATGAGGGGGGGATACTTGATTTTTCTTTTTTCTCTGTTTTTTTTCTCTTCTCTCTCCTCTTTTCTCCTTATTTTTCAACAGATGTAAAAATGATTGAAATCCCAGCAGGCCTCATTACCGCGGCCCTCCAGAGAGCCGGGGCAGGGCTTAAGGTCTTCAAGTAACGATTGAAACATGATTTGTATTAAAGCCAACGATCTTCCTCGCCAGAGCATCAAATTAGCGAGAACCTCTGGTGAAGAAAGGAAGAGATATAACCAAAATATAATTGTCTCTGACGCCCGGAGCCACGGATAACATCACGAGCCGAGACACAGGGAGAGCACTCAAGGAAAGTTTGCTTACTGACATCGCTGTCATAGTTTACCACTGGAGATGCTGCAATATTGCATGAAAAACACAAGGACAAAACCTTAAGATCGTGCACTGTACAGGTGCTGATCTGGCTTCAGCTTCAAGTTAAAAAAAACATTTTTTTTTTCCGTATTGTACGACTATGTCACAAACGTATTCTGGATCAAATGCTTCTGAAGCTGTATCGTGCTTCTATTGAGTGAAATATTCAAATGCAAGACGGCATTTTTTTAACGGATGATCCATTACATCAAATGGAAAAAAAAAAATTGATGTTTGTGCATCTTTTTTACACACATTTCCCTGTAATTCAGCAGGACATATTTGGTATCTTTGGGATCTTGACTAGAATTTAAAATAAAGTTCTGTGGGTTTGAACAAAGCTTGGCTGCAAAACATGAGTTTGACATGACAGATCTGCATGCAGCACCGGCAGGGTCGACGTGGTTTTAAGCGTGTTGGTGTTGCCTGAACAACAGAACCATTATCTCTAAATGTAACTTTTACCGTTGTACTTGGATAAATCGTTTATATGGTGAGATTGTTTCCTTGTTGAATTGAATGAAACATTGCCTCGTAATTTAAGCGGCTGGAAGGAAAGCTGGTGAAGTAAGCGTGTGTTGTCTGTGGATCAGTGGAGTGTTTGATGCTGAGGATCGCAGTCCCAGAGGAGACGGTACAGTGCGTCTGTGTTTGAATAATCAGACCTTTGTTTTTGCCTGTTTGTTAATGGAGAGGGTTTAACCTTACAAATCCCATCCCTTTGCATCACAGCACATTATTTCCCAGAGCTTCTCATCTCCTGCGGTCTTTCCCTTCTGGAGCCGATGGGATGGAGACAAGCTAAATATTGGAAGAGCTCTTTCCCAAAATGCTACTGTATATAAATCCTCTTTGGAAAACACTCATCTCATTACCTGAAGGTTAGCCTTCAATACCTCTAAAAAAATAAAGGATTATGTCAGGAGAAGTGCTGGCATTTTGTCAACCGAAGAACCTCCATTCCAAAGTTGCATAATTACCTTTGATTATTTGTTATGAATCATTTTGTCAGAGGAGGTGTCACTCTTTTCAAATGGTGAATATCTTATTTTTAGAACCAAACTCTTCATTTGTAGCCCATTAATTTACTTGAAGGGGAATACCGCTCAGTGTAAGAAGAAGTATTCCAATCAATATTTGTGAATACAAACAACTTTCCCTCAAAGATGGAGATCAAAGAACCAAGACTCAAACATGTGACATCATCAAGTATGGCTTCAGATTTTCCAAACTCTTCCCTTTGAGTAACTCAATTCCTGGAGGGATTCATTTCAAAACCATATATACAGTATATATCTATTTACAAAATGAAGTTCATTGCTCTATACTTCCAAAATATACTGTAGCTTATTTTGTCGTTTGAGACATCACAAGGTCTTGTAGGTCTAAACATACCTACCTACCTTACCTACGTATATACTATACTGTATACTATACTTAAGCAAGAACTGTGTACTTGTACCTGTACATATGACAAATAAAACTTGAACTTGAAGCAGGATTTGTTTCTATACATATAATACAGGAGGCAGGTATCGAAATGAAAGACGGGGAGATGGATGAAGAGGAAGAGCAGGAAGTAAAGTGGGAAAGCAGGAGAAGAAGAAAAAGCAGGAAGGGCAGGATGACGAGTCGCAGGTGAAAGAGGGAGGAGAGAGAGAAAAAAAGAGGTGGAGGAGAGAGATGAGGATGAATGAGGATGAAGCTTGATTGATGTAATATCCTCGGGAGCGAGCCTGATGTCTGACCCTCGCCGAGCCCCGCGGAGAGGGCTCGCCTCCTCTGTGTGTGTGTGTGTGTGTGTGTGTGTGTGTGCGCTCGACACACCCTCAGGCCTCTGTACTGCAGTCTAGATTCTGCTCTGATTCTCTGTCTACCCCCATCCATCCACTCCCCCCCTCCTCCCTCCCTCCCTCCCTCCCTCCTTGCATCCCTCTCTCCTTGCATCCCTCTCTCCTTTTAAATCTTTGTCAACAATATCTCCCTTTTCCTTCAACTCCGATATCCCTCATCTCTCTCTCTCTCTCTCTCTCTCTCTCTCTCTCTCTCTCTCTCTCTCTCTCTCTCTCTCTCTCTCTCTCATCCTGCAAGCATTTGACAGATGGCAATACGAAGGAAGAGGCCAAGTTCAGCGTAAACTCAAATGAACATGAAAGTTTCACAATAAGATATTGTGGCACTTCATATGAAACCAGTTTTGGTTTGATACTGATATCAGAAAGATATTTAGATCCCAGTTTCATAAAACGATGCATATAGCAGATAATGGCTGAACTACCTGTCGTCTGTCACTTTTTGCCTCTTTTGCGTCTTTCTCTCCTCCCTCGTTCTCCTCTCCTCCTCCCTCCCCCGTAATTCCTTGTGTCTTTCACCTCCCCGCCGTCTCCTTTTCTTCCTCCTTCTCTACGCCTCTCCATCTCTCTTTCCTCCTCTCCCGCTCTCCCTTTCTCCTTCTCCCTCCCTCTCTCTCTCCCGAGTTTGACCCCGAGGCCAGGCGGCGAGTCCGCAGAGGATACAGAGGAGAAAGGAGAGGTGAAGAAAAAAAAAAAAACCTCTCACGTCACTCACTCTTCCTCCTCCTCCTCCTCCTCCTCCTCATCCTGCTCCTCACGTCTCCCTTCTCTCCCCGTTTGTCTCTGTGAATAAAGAGCTTTGAAGGGGAGAAAAGGAGTCGGTATCGATTGGCCCTCTGAAAGATGCAGCCCGAGCAGCCAGACCCCCGCCGCATTGTGAGCGCGCCTCCCACCCCCTATCACACCGGCAGATCGATAGCTCCCTGCTTGGAGCGGGCCGGGAGTAAGGCAGGGGGGTGGGAGTGGGGGGGTGGGAAGAGGAGGAGGAGGAGGAGGAGGAGAGGGTGAAGCAGGTTTCCACCGGCCCTTCTGAGGAAGGAGGAGTGATGAGAGGAGCAGCTGAGAGGCTGATTGACAGGTGGGAGGAGGGGGGAGGGTTGACTGGAGAAATTAACGATTGAATGTACTGTATGTGTTTCTCATCAACAAGGACTCAAGGTTTGTTTCTTGTGAGCATCGTTCTCTCCATATAGGCCCGCATGAAAATATATATTCAACATGATGAATCACTGAGTCTGAAATGGAACTTTTTGGCTAAAGTAATTTACCTGCTAAGAATCATTTTTATTGGCCAAAATAGCGAATATACTCTATGATAATTTGAAAACTTTGCTTAAACTATTCAATGAAAAGAGAGCTTTTTGAAGCGACACACACACACACACACATACACACTCTCTGTTGAAGTTAGAATGTTTCAAATTTTGATATTAATCCTCATGTAACATCGCCCCTAACCGGCACTAATAACTTGAACTCTTGACTATGTTGCACACGGATATTACGTACTTCTGGAATATATCCATGGACTTATCCGAATCTGCATTTACTATTTGCATTTATTTTTGCATTTATTTGCACTGGCTCTATTGTTGAATGTTGTGTACATTACCTTTATTTTATTTTAGTAGCTATTTTCTTTTATTACCTTCCTGTTCTTGACAATACTTGACTTCCTTGGCATTGTCCGCCAGTTGCTGCTGTGGCACCTGAATTTAACCCAAGGGGAACAATAAAGTGCTATCTTATCTTATCTTATCTTATGTTATCTTATCTTATCTTATGTTATCTTATCTTATCTCATCTCATCTCATCTCATCTCATCTCATCTCATCCTATCTTATCTCATCTCATCTCATCTCATTCTATCTTATCTTATCCTATTTTATCTCATCTCATCTCATCTCATCCTATCCTATCCCATCCCATCCCATCCCATCCCATCTCATCTCATCTCATCCTATCTTATCTTATCTCATTTCATCTCATCTCATCTCATCTCATCCTATCTCATCTCATCTCATCTCATCTCATCTCATCTCATCTCATCCTATCCTATCCTATCCTATCCTATCCTATCCTATCCCATCCCATCCCATCCGATCCCATCCCATCTCATCTCATCTCATCTCATCTCATCCTATCTTATCTTATCCTATTTTATCTCATCTCATCCTATCCTATCCTATCCTATCCTATCCTATCCCATCCCATCCCATCCCATCCCATCCCACCCCATCCCATCCCATCCCATCCCATCTCATCTCATCTCATCCTATCTTATCTTATCCGATTTTATCTCATCTCATCCTATCCTATCCTATCCTATCCTATCCTATCCTATCCCATCCCATCCCATCCCATCCCATCCCATCCCATCCCATCTCATCTCATCTCATCTCATCTCATCTCATCTCTTACCCAGACAGCAGAGAAACAGGAGGAAAAGTTGCAGAAGTTTAAACACCACCGCTTTGTGTAGAGCAGCGTAGCAGGCAGCCAATCAGGAGCCTGCTGGTGGAACAGCAGGGACAAAGTCTCAAAACAGACAAAGTCCAAGAGCTCACAATGAAGAACTCCCTCTCAGGTAGTATGGCCAACACAGGAAAACACTGTATAGAATCCCTAGTTACCACAACCCAGACAAGTTCAACGTCAACCCAAACAAACAAAACAACATTTTCAAAGTATGATATTATGGCAAAAATGTATATTAAAACAGATTTGGAAATTGTTTTGAACTTCACCGTTTATTCATTTCCTTTTGAGAATACAGTCTGTTCAAAATAACAATCGACCCGCTGACCTTCTTGACCTCTTGTTCCTCACCAGGCTTCACCCGCTGCTGAAAGAGCAGGGAGGGATGCTCACTTTATTCACACGGCGGCCATATTTGATTTACATCATTACTCTGGGTAGGAACCCCTATGCTGGTGTAGCAGCAAAATCTTAAAATATACATCAAAATTACCCGTCGACATCGTTTGCATCTGCTCATCTGTCTTCCAGGTAGAGGAGATTTCCAACCCAAGCCTGGTGGAAATCAAACATGGCCGCCGTGTGAATAGAGCGAACAGGGGATATGAGGAGGTTAAAAGAGATCAGGTTACGCTCGTCTCATCTGCCCCCCCCCCCCCCCCCCCCCCCCCCCCCCCCCTCACTGCCTCCCCTTCAATGCTCGACCTTGCCCCCGCTCGCCGCAGATGGATTGTTTAAATTCATGAGATGTTTGGATTATTGAATTTACATTTTAGACATTCAGCTGATGCTCTTATCCGGAGCCGGGGAGCCGGTGGGGGATCGGCATCTCGCTCAAGGAACGCTCCGACGGGACGCTCCGACCGGACGCTCCGACGGGACGCTCCGACGGGACGCTCCGACGGGACGCTCCGACGGGACGCTCCGACGGGACGCTCCGACGGGACGCACGTGGCTGCTGACGAGATCAGACCTGTGGCACGTCAGTTTCTGGATGGTTTCTCGAAACACTGGGACACCATGGAAACACCTAAATATAAAATACCAGGCCAAAATATCTGCAGAATGTAAGAAAGCAATCACCAATATCACCAATGTCTGTTGTTTGTATGTTAAGGTTGTCTTTGGATTTTTGTTGCTTGTGGAGGATTCTATGGATGTTATGTGTTACTGTCTGTCCTGTTTTTCTGACATCAGGGACCATGTTGGAAATAAGTGTTCTCACTTTTACATGTTATCCCTTGGATTCATTGTGTTCTATATCCATTAATAAAATCAATCAATCAATCAATCAATATGCCACTTTGAGATGTGTAGATGTCACATTGGGCTCCTATACATTTAAAAAAAAACTGCCGTATACTATAAAATCTAATTTTTGCTCCAGGTTTTCAGTCCTTTATCTTCTTCACATAACTGGTTGGTTTAGAAGATTTGTTCCAAGTTTGTGACATTTCATTCTTTGTTCATTCATTTCAGACATTTAGTTCTTATATAGAGAGACAGACAGTGAGTGCAATGGTAAAATAAGCTTTGATTCCTATATCGCCATCATTAAAAGCAACCAATAGTAAGGAGTGAGAGTCGGCCTTACAGCGCACTGATGATAGAAACAGAAATAGAAACTCTGTGAAGCTCGACTGATGCCTGTATGATGGAGAAGTCCCACGTTAAGAAATAATAGCTGAGAAGAAAAGCTAGAAAGATTTTTTCAGTCCTCTGTTTTTTGGCTGTGGGAGAGAGTTGTTCACGCTCACAGATATTGATTTGACTGTCCTAGACCATAGGAATAACATGGAGGGATTCTTAAATTCAGCTGTGTTTCCCCTTTTTAATGAGTTTGGATATCAGCCGAAAGAGCAGCCAGATCCTGCAGGTTGGAGGATTCAGTTCAGTCTTGTGTCGCCTCTCCAAACTACAGTCACCACAAACGAGTAAAACTGCCTTGAAACAGATTTTATGTTCTGTATTTTCTAAGAATTATAAAAAAAAAAGCACAAACAGGGCCGGATTCACAAAACCATCTTAAGAAAAACAAGTGCCATTTTTTTCTTAACTTTAGAAAATAGAAAGAAAAAAATAGGAAAAAATGCTTTTCTCAAAAACAGTTCCTATACATTTTCTTAACTTTTTTCTTATGTTGCTTCCTAAGAAAAAACTTATGAATAAATGGTATTCTTGAAATGAAAGTTCTCAAATTTGTTCTTGATTTTTTTCTTAACTTTAAGACGGCCCTTCACCTGTCTTAAAACTCTTACAGTGAAAAGGTAAGCCTCTAATATCAGATATTTAAACATATTTTAGACAAGTTGGTTATAGTTCAAAGTCTTCATAGGTTCCCCTACACCTAACATTAAGATGAATATTTATTGTAAAGCTTTATTTGGTGTAGGGCCAGGTAGGCCTCTGTCTCATGTCTGTTGAAAATAAACTAGCAAATTGTACAGTTACCAACAGCAACCAATGTTTAAATCTTTGCTCTAGTTGCCCTAAATAGGTTTTCCCCCAATTGTTTTGTAGATGGAAGCACTTTGGATTGCCTCCTAGCCTTGTCTCCTAGCCTCCTAGCCTTGTTTCCTAGCCTCCTAGCCTTCTCTCCTAGCCTCAATGGCAGTAAGCCTAAAGTTTATTAACCATAATTAATTCAGGCCCTATTTTGAGAAGTTCTAAGTAGGAAAATTAAAGAAATTCGTAAGAAATGAGACTGTTACTAAGAAAATATTGAGGAATTGCACTTAAGAGCCTTCTTAAGAACATCCTAAATTTTCCTCTTATGTCATTTCTTAAGATCTATCTTAAGAACACATTGGTGAATCCGGCCTCAGGGCAGGAAACTCAGCTGATGTCATCAAGCATGTTGGCGGAGAAAAGTTGGTTGGAAGGCTGAACTTTTCACGGTCATCTGCCATCAGCAGCCAATCAGATCTCAGCACTTTCTTGTTTCCCTATATTGAGTTGATTCCAGCCGTTCAAAGCTTCCCACTTCTCTACAACTTTTATTTGAAAGACGACAGGAATAAAAGTCACAAAAAAAACGATGCTTGGCAAATTTTGATTAAGTGAATGCCGGCTAGCTGTGTTAGCTCATTAAAACAAGGTAATGCTATGAAAGGCAAGACCAAAGCAGGGAACATACATGATTTGCTTATTTTTCGATGTCCAAACTTTGCAGCTTCATGAGACCATTAGCCAATCAGATCCTCTCACACAGCCGTAACTGGACAGAGTGGAACCATCAGCCAAGTTGCTCGCAGTGTGAACAAGCGATTAAACCAGTCATTCTCAAACTTCTTCATATCAAAGACCCCAAATTTAGTCCACATTAGGGCCATGGACCCCCACTTGAAAAATTTTGTCTCTCAGATCTCAAATCTGAGAATATTTTTATTGTTAGATATGATTTTGTCCAGAATTCCATGACTATCTGTGTTGTTGATAGAGAGATATCAGTGAAACTATGATCAAAACAGTCATTCTGCTACATTCTCTAATTGTGTTCACTTCTTGTAAATATAATAAATAATGCAATAACAATTCATCAGTTTGCTGGGGACCCCCTGGAACCCTCTCAAGGACCCCTGGTGGTCCCCGGACCCCACGTTGAGAACCACTGAATTAAACACAAGGCGACTTCACAATTTAGTGCCCCCAAGTGGCAGCGAGAAGTCACTGTTTAAATTTTGAAGGATTTAATTATTTTACTTTCATTATTATTTTTTGTATTTTATTTATGTAAACTTGTTTTATCTAACATTTTATCAGATGAACTTGGTGTGACTGTGGTTTTATGTTTTATCTTCACTTTGCTTTTTATCACCTTTTGATTTGTTTGTGTGAAGCACTTTGTTATAATAAAGTATTATTATTATCATTATCATTATTTTTATTATTATCATTATTATTATTATTATCATTACCTAGAAATAATATAATGTGACGTCAGTACACATTGCACTCGTCATATTTAATCTAAAAATAATGTTTTGGCAGCAGGTTCGGTTGGTGAGTCCTGCTTTCTCTGAACAGAGCGCTCACTCACACACTGCTGTTTTATATAAGTTTATAAAAGTTTTATATTTCACTCGTATGTAGATTCATCACTTCCTGTGCGTGGAGAAGAATTCCTGACACCAGAACATCATTTGGACCAAATTAGACGAATCAACAGCGTCTCAATTAGAGATGCTCTTCTAAAACTCTTGCCTACAACAACATTCTCTCTCAGATTGTGTGAAAGCGAGCTCCTTATTTCAGCGTTGTTTCTGTAAGGAACTCTTACTATCATTTAATTTTTACTGGAGTGCAATTTCATATAAAGCCAGTTTCTTGAACCAGTGGAAAACACCTTGGAATCAACTTGTTAAGAGTGAATTCAAGGTAGAAGGGGTGGGCAGCCGAGTGCCGCGGCGGCAGAGGAGAGCCGGTCTGACCCTGCAGGTCGGTGGATTACGACTTTATCCAGTGCTAATGAGAGCGGCTCAGCACTGAATCCCCTCTCCAAATCAATAAACAGAGATAATAAGAGCCGGGCCTTTACCGGCTTATCCACAGATCACAGCAGACGGAGGGAGGCCGCGCTTTCAAGAGGACAGGCCCAAGCTGGTGGACATTATCTGGGATGAGAGGAAGAGACGCCCCCCCTGGGAGAGAGAGAGAGAGGGGGGGGGGGGGGGGCACTTTGATTGACTGAATGGTATACCGACACAGACCTGTATGCCTGTATACAGATCTATATGAAGTGTGTCATTTCAAATTATAGGTTTTGAGAGTAACTGAAGACTCTTGCTGACAAAATGCCAAGATTTTCACACACTAGATTCTCTTCATCGGTTTTGGTAACCTTCTACAGGCCATTTATTGCATAGTAATGACTGGAAATAACTACGTAATTTCCAAGTAAAATAGATGTAATAAGTAGTTAGAATGACTGGTAATTACTGAGTAATATACAAGTAAATACAAGCTGCTTTTTACCGGACTAGGCCAATTTTGTTTCTGTTGTTTTCATTGGTCATTCTGGTGTGATTATATACCTATGTGAAAATTGTACACAGTCAGTACTGGTTTGTCTTTTCTAAAATATATAATGTATTGTTGTATGTATTCTACATTATAAGCAAATGAAAAGCTAATGAAAAAACATCGGTTGTTTCGTTCACACATGCATGCACCTACACACACACACACAGTCACATGCAGTGTACACACACGCAAGCACATACACACATGCATGTTCACACGAACGCAGTGTAAAATGGGACGGTCACATGTGCATATATTTGCATACACGCACGTGCTCTCTCTCTCTCTCACACACACACAAAATACGATGATAGGGGAGCAGCATCTCGGCAAGCAGGCAAATAGCAATCTAGCCCGACAGTTATTCAGATGTAATGTGTGTGTATGATAAGTGACAGCTCCGCACGTCTGGATGTGTGTGTGTGTGTGTGAGAGAGAGAGAGCTGAGAGAGAGAGAGAGAGAGAGAGAGAGTCTTAGATTTGGAGCAAACATCTCCCCTGCAGCCGTCTTTGTTGTCCATTGCAGATAGATGTGTCAACCCCCCCCAGGCTCTCGTGGGGTGGGGGGTGGAGGGGGGGGTTACGCCGCCTTGATCAAGCCTTAATCCAGGGAGAGCCCCCCCCAACACACACACACACATACACACACACACACACACACACACACACGGCCCGGCTTGGCCTGAGCTATGCAAACACCATCTCTGCATGGTAAACAGCCTCCTCCCCTCTCTCCCTCTTCTCCCACTTAACCCTGGGAGGAGGAGGGGGGGGGCATGCATGAGGGGGGAAAAGGAGAGGGTGAGAGAGATAGAGACAAAGAAAGAGGGAGAGAGAGAAATGTGGAAAAGAAAGAGAGAGAGGGGAATGGGGAAGACAGTGAGAGAGAGAGAGGAGAGAGGAAGAAGGAGAAGTGAGAGACGAATGAGAGGGGGAGAAAGAGAGAATGAGTGAGAGAGAGAGAGAGAGAGAGGGGGGGGGGGGGAGGAATGATGGGGGAAAGACAGAACAAGTGAGAGAAAAGAGAGAGCAATGAGAGAAAGAGGGAGAAAGAGAGCAATGGGGGGAAGAGACCAAAAGAGTGAAAGAGGGAGGGGGAGAGATAGAGAGAGAGAGAGAGAGAAGCAGAGAGAGAGAGAGACAGGCAGAGAGAGAGAGAGACAGGCAGAGAGAGAGAGAGAGAGAGAGAGAGGCAGAGAAAGAGAAAGGCAGAGAGAAAGAGAGACATACAGACAGAGAGAGAGACAGAGAGACACAGAGAGAGAGAGAGAGAGACAGACAGGCAGAGAGAGAGAGAGAGAGAGAGAGACAGACAGGTAGAGAGAGAGACAGGCAGACAGAGAGAGAGAGAGAGAGTGAAAGAGAGAGAGAGAGAGAGGGGGGGAGACGGGCAGCCAGGCGCGGGGTTAAAATTCTTTCAGATCAGGTACACATAATAGGCCTCGTTAATATTCATAGTTTCCTCAGGTACAGCGAAGGTTAAATTTTACTTACTTTTCAACTCTCATTACTAATACATGACGGCAATAAGAATATTCAAAGCGGGCGGGTGACCAAAGGTTGATGAGAACCGTACCTTTCCTCTGACATTTAAACACATTACCATTTCAGGGCCGCTGCCTCTCAATCGCGCCCACCGGAATAAATTGCCGGCTAATCACGACTCGCCCCGCGCGCCCGGGCTGAATGATGATATTCCACACAAAGTCCACCCCTCCTCCATTAGGACCCCGGCTCTCATTATGTGAGGGGGGAGAGAGAGAGAGGGAGAGAGAGAGAGGGAGCGAGAGAGAGAGAGGGAGAGAGAGGGAGAGAGAGTCAAAGTGTGTGAGAGGACTTGATAGATCTATCAAGCCGTTTTTTCAGTTCGCCCTCAAAGAGAAGACCAACGCAGAAGGCCTCACCTTTCTGAATCGTGCAAATACAAAACAAATAGATATTCAGAAAGCAGCTGAAATGGCCTCGACTTGGAAAATACTGGAAAATACAGATTTAAACAAATACACGTTTTGGAGATTGGCCCATTTGGAAAAAATCCCCCCCTCAGATTCTCTTACACCATCAAACATCATCATTCTGAGATGTTCAATTGATTCCAGGAGTTATTTTGTGATGAAACGTTGTCATTTACCGTTTTCCTTGAACCCACTTTTCCCCTCATCCTGCCTCGTCTATTTCCTACATTTCCCAGAATACCTTTCGACAACCCCCCAGAGAACGGGCCTGAACTTGTTGCATAGAGAGCCTAAGTCCCTCCCCTTCCGGTGGACCACCATGGGACCTTATTTCGGCAAAAATATGAACGGTAGTCAACGGCGAGAGACAAATAATTGTTTGATCCCGTTTGAATTGTGCCATGAATTACACATGTGATGTTTTGTCAATTTAAAAGATAATTTTGCAAGTCAAGAAAGTCCCAGTTTGTCGTAAAACTGTTGAAGTATATAATAATTAGAAAGGCTACACACCCAAAAGTCATATTAAGTGACGTCTTAACTTTCTCTCTCCACAAGCTGCCCAGAGCCTGAAGCTCAGTCCCTCTCAGATAGCAGCAGTATTATACACAACCTGGAAGGTAGACAGTAAGAACTGATTTAAACTGCTTTAGGATAGTTTTAGTACAGTGGGGGCGAACATTAACGCCATGCCTGTGTGTTTCCTATGTTTCCTTCCATGTTGGTGTTGGTGAGACGAGAGATGTAGTTCACTGAGCGCTTTCACACAAAACTAAACATTACTTTACTGTTTTACCACAAACTGCCACTTTCTTTTAAATTATCTTTTAAATTGACAAAACATCATATGTGTAATTCATGGCACAATTCAAACGGGATCAAACAATTATTTGTCTCTCGCCATTGACTACCGTACATATTTTTTCCGAAATAAGGTCCCATGGTGGTCCACCGGAAGGGGAGGGGCTTAGGCTCTCTATTCAGCTGTGGGTTATATGTGTCGGTGAAGAGAGAGACAGCGATGGTGAGTAAGTAAGAGCAAAAGAGCGAGGGTTTTTCCAATCTGGGAAAATCCTGCTCCTGTGGGTGGAGAAATTGGTCTCTCTCCTCTTCTCCGATGGATTTGTCCCTGTATGATTGTTGAACGTCTCTTGGTGCAAAATGGCGGCTCTAGAAAGAAGAAGCCCTCGCTCTTTGATTCTGAGGGACTGACACCAAAACCTGACGTTTACCGTTTTTTTTTTTTAACAGAGATCAAGTGTTTTTTAAGGGAGCAGAGACAGAGAATGTAAAATGCAGTGTAGATGCTGCCAATTTTCTCGTCAATGGTCTTGTTTTTTTTAATGTTTTTTTATACTAATGTCTCAAAAAATCAAATACAAATAATTTATTGATGTTAAAATGCTGAATATAGCAGCGTAAAAAACAAGGACTGCCGTGACG